>NC_090726.1:156260014-156272514 GCF_036898095.1 Palaemon carinicauda
CTATTCTATCTTATTTCTCTTCCTCTTTTTTTAAATTTTTATAATTTATACATAAAAGATCTATTTTGATGTTACTTCTTTTAAAAAAAATTATTTTATTGTTCATTACTTCTCTTTTATTTTATTTATTTCCTATTTTCTTTTCCTCGCTAGGTTATTTTTTCCCTGTTTGAGCCGCTTGGGCTTATAGCATTCTACTTTTTCAACCGGGGTGGTATCTTAGCCAGTGATAATAATAATGATATATATAGTCAGACACGTCCTCTTTATTATATAGGAGAGGTAAATGTCATACCTAGGTTTAGTTTTGCTATTTAAAGATTGCTAAAACTATTATTTCAATTTTCCATCTTCAATGAAATACTCTCTCTCTCTCTCTCTCTCTCTCTCTCTCTCTCTCTCTCTCTCTCTCTCTCTCTCTCTCTCTCTCTCTCTCTCTCTCTCTCTCGTAGCATTTAGTTATATTTCAAAAGTTCCATTACATGTTTTTCTCTTATTAATACCATTTCTTACAATTATTTAGCTCTAACGTTTATTATAGTTTGTAAATTTAGATCCTCTTAAAATTTCATTTGACAAGTGAAGCAGTGTCATCAGTAAAGGGGCACTGTGAGAGAAGAAGAAATATGGTCCCATTGTTATTCGTTGTTATTTTATACAAGATAACATTCATTTTGTTGCACATAAAGGGCGATAAGGCTGACAAGTTCACTCTCCTCATGTAATTCAACCCGAATTAGAATAAAAAGTCGAGATATGTCTTTGAAAGTGATGAAGTTCGTAAACAGTAGAGAGAGAGAGAGAGAGAGAGAGAGAGAGAGAGAGAGAGAGAGAGAGAGAGAGAGAGTCACTGAAATGTAGCAATCTGAAAATTGCCTATTACCATCGCATACATGTATAAAGAGACGACATAGAGAAAGAGATAGTTGAGATATCTAGCGGGGTCATGAAAAGGACCTGGTGAATTCAATCATGTCGCCAGGAAAACGATTGGAGACGTCATGTGACAAGATGCATAGAATTCCAAAACGTGTGTTCTTGCTGAGACCGGTGTAATGTAACCTGAAACCCAAATTATTGACAGAACTCCGTTTTATGCATTATTATTATTATTATTATTATTATTATTATTATTATTATTATTATTATTATTATTAATTGCCAAGCTATAACCCTACTTGGAAAAACAGAATGATATAAGCATTCTACTTTATTTAATAACTTCAGTATTCTGTGATCGTGATTTTTATTACGTATCATGGACTTGAAATCTCTATATTAGCATATTACTTTTCTTAAAAATTTACTTGTAGTTATAGCTATTGTTTGGTAGATGTTGCATCCTGCTCACGTTATTCTGGCGTTTTGAATTGTACCTAATTATTAATTCTGATATACCAGACATGAATATTTCAATTCCCTAGATATAAAAGACTTGTGGTTTATATTAGTTGATTTGGACTCCCAATTTTGATTTGATTTATTGAAAAGTTAGGTCCTCTTATAACTCACTTTAATTTGGTAATAATAGAAAAGGCTATGGATTGATAAACACTATAATGGTATAGTAGAAAAAATACATACATGAATTGGACATACAACATATAAATCAATTTTACACATCATCGTTTAACTGATAGTGGTAAGGTGGGTTTTCATAGATAATTATTTATGGACAAAACAAGTCAGTACTCTATCATGAACATGCTATTTGTTTTTGTTGTGTAGGCATCCTAGAAGTTAGAAATTGTACAGCATTGCTAGGTTTTAGACAATAATGAAAAACTGGTTTTCTAAACTTATTCGGCAGTTACACTTTTTTTTTTTTCCCCTCCTACTGTTGATAATGTCAAACTGCCACCTTTCTATTTAGCGTCTGGTTCTTATGTTTTTCAACTGTCTTCGTCAAACATTTCATTATTTTTTTTATTATCCTGTGCGCTTAGTTTTTATATCAACTTAGACTGGCTTTATGTTATTTTTTTCATTCTGCTTAATTCATTATTTATGTTTTTGAACTGCGGTCGCTTTTATAGTTCTCTCCATCTATCATATAAGTAAACCACAACTTTCTTTAAATTTAATTGTTTTTCACTTCCTATTGTTTATTCTGTGAGATTAAGGTAGTATGTGAAATGTTTTATTTCTTATTACCATTGTCATTATGGTATTAATTGTTAGATTGTGAGTGCCGTAATCACTCTGGTCCCTACATCCGTTTACGCTGTTCCTATACTTTGTTTGCTAATTAAATATGGTGTGTTGTTTGGACGTGAGTCAATAATTATACGGTTTGTCCTTAGCCTGAGGTCATTTGTTTAAGTTCCAAGTTGTACGAATTTAGTAGAATTTCTTTATAACTATGCTTGCATCAATAATTATTACTGTATTTAAACTTGACCATATATTCAAATTCAAAGTCACACATTAAAAATTTCTTGCGAAAACTAAAATTTATTATTATTATCATGAACAAAGTTGAGGTTTTCATAATGAAATAAATGCCTTTAAGGTTCCAAGTGGCATTGTGAAAGGCAATTTTTAATTGAATAATGAGAAAATGGTTCTAATTCAGTTCAGAAACCTGTTTTATAAACCACAGATAAGACGAAATAAAAGTATGAATTAAGTATACGCCACCCTGCACAAATCATGGGAGTGTTCATGATTACATAGCATAATTCTCCGGCAATTATTGAAATTAGACCCCATCGTCTCCGCTTCCTTTACTTATTTGTTCTGTGGTATTTTTCGATTTTGTCCAGCTGGAAAGACCCCGCTGACGAGAAGGTAGCAGCAACTTCCAGTAATGCCATGTGGTTTGTTTTTTTTTTTTTTTTTTATAGAAGGGTTTAAGAGAGGATTCCGTACGTATATTGAAAGCTTGCTATTATTTTTATTTTCTTTTTATTAATACTAAAAATTGTTATTTTTCTGCAGTGTTAGTTTATCTGTCTTGTTCGATTTTGTATTCTTTGTCCTTTATTAGATTTAATAGAGGCCTCCTGAAATAAATTAGATTATGAATTATTTACTTTTCGGTGTAGTTTTTTTTTTTTTTTACATCCATTGAACTTCGATAACGTTACTACTTGGTTTGGCTCTTTTGATGAAAAAAAAGCTTCAGATACTTATAACTAAATGTTTGAAATACAAACTTAGGTAGTTTATTATAGAAGAGAAATTCAGTGTGTTTTTGCATAATAGTATCTTTTATGCACTCTTGTGCCCTTTAGACAGATCGCGCGCATAATATTATGTAGTTCTATTCGTAAAGTAGTGCGCGTTCTTTTTCATGCACCCTACTGTAGCAAATGTAAGGCATTAGGTTTGTCTTTGGAAGTTAATCGGGTTTAGAAAGGACGTGGACATTCTACTCAATAATTTTATTCGTTCGTTGGAGTAACGCAGATATATACCCTGTGTATGTAATGGTCTTAATGCTAGTAAATCTGTATCGTATACCATCATCAAATCAAAAGTTTCCATGAAAAGTGTAATTAAGGAAAAAAGTCAGGATAGGTAACATGAACTTATAAAGCATCACATTTCTTACTCCATCAAAAGAGCGTATGACTGCCCAATAAACCAAAAATGTATTTGAAATGTCAACTAACTCTTCGGCCAGATGACATCACTTGTACGACTTGTTGCATGACCATTGGAGTTAATAACGTCAGCCAATAAATTATTTTCTTATATTTGCATATCATTCTTATTTTTATTGGTAGCATCATTAATATTAGCTGGATACCCGAATTACCTCTTATAAGTAGTTCTTTCTTTCAGTTTTCCAGGTGAATATATTTTATCATTTATCAGGTTTTTGGTACCATAATGAAGCCTTTGGTCATACCCTTTTATACTTAACCCGATTATTTTTAAATGATTTAATTTACCTTTGAATAAGTCTGATTTACGGAAAGATTTTGGAAGTCATTACCACTAACCTCTTGATGTCTGACATGCAACACTGAGGAAAAAGTATTTATTTCTTGAACGCATCGAAAAGCCACGGATAGTCCTCAAGCATCATCGTATGGTATGCTTGCGTGAAGTCCCTTAACGAAGACATCGGGAGGTATTCATAAAAATGGATATCCTTGTAAGCATAAGGTAGAAGTACAAGGTAATTCTCTGGAGCAAAAGGTAGAAGTATAAGCAAATCTTTCTTTCCATATTCATGATGATTACCTTTTACTTGCGAGGATATCCTCCAACCAGAAGTAAAAGGTTGATTCGTGTTTCGGGAGCGCTTAGTTACATGTTGGAACTTGTAAGATTTCATTTGTGCTGTCAAGATAAGAAAGAGTTTAGTATTTATAATACGTATTTAATGCCCTGTTTTTACTTGTATTTAATTAAGTTTACGCTTCAGAAAGAACACAGACGCCGCCGTGCCTTCCCCAAAGCCTCGCTAGCAACATCTATCCCTCACCCCTTGTATTAGAAGTACTTTGACCTCTTTTTAGCTCCCTCACCCCTTGAATTAGAAGTTCTTTGACCTCCTTTTAGCTCCCACACCCCTTGCATTAGAAGTTCTTTGACCTCTTTTTAGCTCCCACACCCCTTGCATTAGAAGTTCTTTGACCTCTTTTTAGCTCCCACACCCCTTGCATTAGAAGTTCTTTGACCTCTTTTTAGCTCCCACACCCCTTGCATTAGAAGTTCTTTGCCCTCTTTTTAGCTCCCACACCCCTTACATTAGAAGTTCTTTGACCTTTTTTTAGCTCCCCCACCCCTTGCATTAGAAGTTCTTTGACCTCTTTTTAGCTTCCCCACCCCTTGCATTAGAAGTTCTTTGACCTCTTTTTAGCTCCCACACCCCTTGCATTAGAAATTCTTTGACCTCTTTTTAGCTCCCACACCCCTTGCATTAGAAGTTCTTTGACCTATTTTTAGCTCCCCCACCCCTTGCATTAGAAGTTCTTTGTCCTCTTTTTAGCTCCCCCACCCCTTGCATTAGAAGTTCTTTGACCTCTTTTTAGCTCCCACACCCGTTGCATTAGAAGTTCTTTGACCATTTTTTAGCTCCCCCACCCCTTGCATTAGAAGTTCTTTGACCTCTTTTTAGCTCCCCCCACCCCTTGCATTAGAAGTTCCTTGACCTCTTTTTAGCTCCCCTACCCCTTGCATTAGAAGTTCTTTGACCTCTTTTTAGCTCCCCCACCCCTTGCATTACAAGTTCTTTGACCTTTTTTTAGCTCCCCCCCACCCCTTGCATTACAAGTTCTTTGACCTTTTTTTAGCCCCCCCCCCACCCCTTGCATTAGAAGTTCTTTGACCTCTTTTTAGCTCCCCCACCCCTTGCATTAGAAGTTCTTTGACCTCTTTTTAGCTCCCACACCCTTTGCATTAGAAGTTCTTTGGCCTCTTTTTAGCTCCCCCACCCCTTGCATTAGAAGTTCTTTGACCTCTTTTTAGCTCCCCCACCCCTTGCATTAGAAGTTCTTTGACCTCTTTTTTAGCTCCCCCACCCCTTGCATTAGAAGTTCTTTGACCTCTTTTTAGCTCCCACACCCCTTGCATTAGAAGTTCTTTGACCTCTTTTTAGCTCCCCCACCCCTTGCATTAGAAGTTTTTTGACCTCTTTTTAGCTCCCACACCCCTTGCATTAGAAGTCCTTTGACTTCTTTTTAGCTCCCACACCCCTTGCATTAGAAGTTCTTTGACCTCTTTTTAGCTCCCACACCCCTTGCATTAGAAGTTCTTTGACCTCTTTTTAGCTCCCACACCCCTTGCATTAGAAGATCTTTGACCTCTTTTTAGCTCCCCCACCCCTTGCATTAGAAGTTCTTTGACCTCTTTTTAGCTCCCCCACCCCTTGCATTACAAGTTCTTTGACCTTTTTTTAGCCCCCCCCCCCCACCCCTTGCATTACAAGTTCTTTGACCTTTTTTTAGCCCCCCCCACCCCTTGCATTAGAAGTTCTTTGACCTCTTTTTAGCTCCCCCACCCCTTGCATTAGAAGTTCTTTGACCTCTTTTTAGCTCCCACACCCTTTGCATTAGAAGTTCTTTGACCTCTTTTTAGCTCCCCCACCCCTTGCATTAGAAGTTCTTTGACCTCTTTTTAGCTCCCCCACCCCTTGCATTAGAAGTTCTTTGACCTCTTTTTAGCTCCCCCACCCCTTGCATTAGAAGTTCTTTGACCTCTTTCTAGCTCCCACACCCCTTGCATTAGAAGTTCTTTGACCTCTTTTTAGCTCCCCCACCCCTTGCATTAGAAGTTCTTTGACCTCTTTTTAGCTCCCACACCCCTTGCATTAGAAGTCCTTTGACTTCTTTTTAGCTCCCACACCCCTTGCATTAGAAGTTCTTTGACCTCTTTTTAGCTCCCACACCCCTTGCATTAGAAGTTCTTTGACCTCTTTTTAGCTCCCACACTCCTTGCATTAGAAGATCTTTGACCTCTTTTTAGCTCCCCCACCCCTTGCATTAGAAGTTCTTTGACCTCTTTTTAGCTCCCACACCTCTAGCATTAGAGGTTCTTTGACCTCTTTTTAGCTCCCACACCTCTAGCATTAGAAGTTCTTTGACCTTTTTTTAGCTCCCACACCTCTAGCATTAGAAGTTCTTTGACCTCTTTTTAGCTCCCACACCTCTAGCATTAGAAGTTCTTTGACCTCTTTTTAGCTAGCACACCTCTAGCATTAGAAATTCTTTGACCTCTTTTTAGCTCCCACACCTCTAGCATTAGAAGTTCTTTGACCTCTTTTTAGCTCCCACACCTCTAGCATTAGAAGTTCTTTGACTTCTTTTTAGCTCCCCCACCCCTTGCATTAGAAGTTCTTTGACCTCTTTTTAGCTCCCACACCTCTAGCGTTAGAAGTTCTTTGACCTCTTTTTAGCTCCCACACCTCTAGCATTAGAAGTTCTTTGACTTCTTTTTAGCTCCCACACCTCTAGCATTAGAAGTTCTTTGACCTCTTTTCAGCTCCCTTATCTCAAGCATTAGAAGTTCTTTGACCTCTCTTTATAGCTCCCACACCTCTAACATTAGAAGTTCTTTGACCTCTCTCTTTAGCTCCCACACTTCTAGCATTAAAAGTTTTTTGACATATATTTCTAGGTTCCTTACTTTTAGCATTAGAGGGTCTTCGATCTATATTTTGAGGTGCCTTACTTCTAGCATTAGAGGCTCTCTATTTTTAGGTGTCTTACCTCTGGCATTAGAGGCTCCTCTTCGCTGTTCTCTCCTGTCTTCTAGTTTTCAAGATCTTCTTTCATTAGATTATCTGTTTCTTTCGAGATTTCATTGTCTCTTTTCCTTAGTTCGTCAGTGTCCTTCTAGATTTCAAAAGAGATTTCAGTGCCGCAAGTCCTCACTTCGTTAGATTCTTCAGGGAAATCGAAGGCATTTATTCTTTACCTATCTGGGCAATGAGTAAAGATATGAATACTATCGATTTATCCGTATACACTATCATGCCAAAGTAAATGACGAGCAACATGATATAATTACCAATGTCGTCTGGATATATCCTTACTTCAATGGCGAATTTTGGGACAATCCTGTTGAAGAACTACACGTTACTCACCGTTCAGTTGAACCATTCTGCCTCCATCCTCATTCCCCGCAATCCGTTTTTGCACCGATACAAAGCCTCATACTTTTTCCAAGAGTCTCCTTTAATAAGACATCGTCGCAAAAGCCCAAGCAAAGGATCCTTCAAGGCACATACATTATGATCTTCAAAGCTCAGCTGCCAACGGTAGATCCCGTGTCTTTCTATAGGTAGGGCGATATAAAACGAACGATCGGCAGCAACCAAAACCATCTGTAGTTGATGGTGTTCCGAAGACGTAACACATAATTTTTACCGGCAGCTTCCTATTCCGCCAGAACGTGATCTCTGTGAGTTACTGTAAGTGAAATCCTTCTCCCAGTCATCAACTCATTTCCTCTTACTCCTATTGACGCGCAATTCCTTGGTTAGATTTCGCCAGCTACATACAGATCATGTGAGGTGTTGCAGGCTACGTTTGAAAAAATGAAGATCAGGTCTTCAGAAGTCATTTGAAGCTCGGGGAGGAGTTGTTCAGGACTGCTCCTAGAAATTTCAGTTCTGGAGTCATTCAGAAATTCATGTTAAGTATACGGCTATGTCCTTTGAAGACTTTTGGAAATTCGGGAAAGTTTTCTTCCGAAACCGTTCTGAGATTCCGTTCTGGAGGCATTTAGAATTCCATGCTAAGTCTATGGCTATTTTTTTCTAAGCCGTTTGGAAATCCGGGAAGGTTTTCTTCTGATACCGTTCTGAGATTCCGTTCTGGAGGCATTCAGAATTCCATGCTAAGTCTATGGCTATTTCTTCTGAAGCCATTTGGAAATTCGAGAAGATTTTCTTCCGAATTCTTTTAGGACTCGCGAAAAATTCCATTCTTGTTTTTATAACAACAACAACAACAACAACAATAATGATAATAATAATTATAATAATAATAATAATAAACTACGTGATCTGATTTATGGATTTGAGTTGAAAAGTTTTGAAGACGCTAAACGCTCAACTTTGCAGTTTGAAGGAAACTCTAATGGGGGTTTTACACGGTCAAACATGTTGGCCAACACGCTTGACAACACGACGTTTGAGAGAATGTTTGAACGTGTGAGAAGGGTAAACATGTTTGACCAACGTGTTGGACGGATGTCTGACGGGGCCTGACTTTTGTGGGCGGAGCTTGCTCGGTGCATGTCCATGTTTGAACGACTGAACGGTCATCAGTCTCGAACCGTCATTCATACTCAAATCCCGCTGAGGGAACATCTGTAATGAATGGAGTGACCATATTAAAAAATTCTAAATATGTTGATTCATCCATGCGCATATAATTGTGAATTCATCTGGGTCTAATTTCAGCTCTTTCATTAAATTGGTATATGAAATTTGGTCCCTTTTAAGCAACCAGTCCTTTGTCCACTTTGAACGCTTCCTTTTCTTTTCGTTGAGGGCAATCACTATCCCGACTGCCATCACCTCGTCTTGGGTAGGTGACATGTTGCTCCTTCTCCTTTTGGCACCGACTGAGGTTGTCTGTCAGTTTGGTTTGAAGATGTAAACACTTTTCAAACATGTTGTGTTGGAGGTTCGATGAGCGTGTTGGCCAACATGCTTGACTGTGTAAAACCCCCTTAAGATACCCGGACGAAGGGTGAAGGGTAATTGAGGTTTAAAGCAAACCGAATTGCAATAGTTGATTTCAGCTAAATTATTTCAGGTTTGGGATTTAGAACAATCTATTTCTGGTACGAATCGATATATATATATATATATATATATATATATATATATATATATATATATATATATATATATATATATATATATATATGTGTGTGTGTGTGTGTATATACATGCATGTATATAAGCTTTTGCAGTATATGAATATTCTGTGTATATACACAGACATATATATATACATACATATACATATATATGTTACGCAAAATGTGGATAATTGCCAAATGTATACATTTTGCAATTAATTTTGCCTATTGTGTACAATTTGCAGCGTTTGGTGCCTGCAAATTGTATACAATAGGCAAAATTAATTGCAAAATGTACACATTTGGCAATTATCCACATTTTGCGTAACATTATTATTATTATTATTACTATCCAAGCTACAACCCTAGTTGGAAAAGCAAGATGCTATAAGCCCAGGGGCTCCAACAGGGAAAAATAGCCCAGTGAGGAAAGGAAATAAGGAAATAAATAAATGAAGAGAACAAATTAACAATAAATCATTCTAAAATAAGTAACAACGTCAAAACAGACATGTCTTATATAAACTATTAACAACATCAAAAACAAATATGTCATAAATAAACTATAAAAAGACTCATGTCCGCCTGGTCAACAAAAAAGCATTTGCTCCAACTTTGAACTTTTGATGTTCTACTGATTCAACCACCCGATTAGGAAGATCATTCCACAACTTGGTAACAGCTGGAATAAAACTTCTAGAGTACTGCGTAGTGTTGAGCCTCGTGATGGAGAAGGCCTGGCTATTAGAATTAACTGCCTGCCTAATATTACGAACAGGATAGAATTGTCCAGGGAGATCTGAATGTAAAGGATGGTCAGAGTTATGAAAAATCTTATGCAACATGCATAATTAACTAATTGAACGGCGGTGCCAGAGATTAATATCTAGATCAGGAATAAGAAATTTAATAGACCGTAAGTTTCTGTCCAACAAATTAAGATGAGAATCAGCAGCTGAAGACCAGACAGGAGAACAATACTCAAAACAAGGTAGAATGAAAGAATTAAAACACTTCTTCAGAATAGATTGATCACCGAAAATCTTGAAAGACTTTCTCAATAAGCCTATTTTTTGTGCAATTGAAGAAGACACAGACCTTATATGTTTCTCAAAAGTAAATTTACTGTCGAGAATCACACCTAAAATTTTGAAAGAGTCATACATATTTAAAGAAACATTATCAATACTGAGATCCGGATGTTGAGGAGCCACCGTCCTTGACCTACTTACAATCATACTTTGAGTTTTGTTAGGATTCAACTTCATACCCCATAATTTGCACCATGCACTAATTCTAGCTAAATCTCTATTAAGGGATTCACCAACCCTAGATCTACATTCAGGGGATGGAATTGATGCAAAGAGAGTAGCATCATCTGCATATGCAACAAGCTTGTTTTCTAGGCCAAACCACATGTCATGTGTATATAGTATGAAAAGTAATGGGCCAAGAACACTACCCTGTGGAACACCGGATATCACATTCCTATAATCACTATGGTGCCCATCAACAACAACTCTGAGATCTATTACTTAAAAAATCAATAATAATGCTAAGAAACGACCCACCCACTCCCAACTGTTTCAGTTTGAAAACAAGGGCCTCATGATTAACACGGTCAAAGGCAGCACTAAAATCAAGGCCAATCATACGAACTTCCCGACCACAATCAAGGGATTTCTGTACAGCATTGGAGATTGTAAGAAGGGCATCACATGCTCCAAGGCCTTTACGAAAACCAAATTGCAAACATATATGATATATACATACATATACATATATATAATATATATATATATATATATATATATATATATATATATCTACTGTATATATATACACATACATATATATAATATACATATATATTTATATTATATATATATATACTGTATATATATACACATACATATATATAATATACATATATATTTATATATATATATATATATATATATATATATATATATATATATATATATATATATATATGTAAACTATATTTATATATTATATGAATACGGTATATTTGCATGTACTGTACACACACACATATATAGATATATATATATATATATATATATATATATATATATATATATATGTGTGTGTATATATATATACATACATACATACATACATATATATATATATATATATATATATATATATATATATATATATATATATATATACTGTTTTTACATACAACAGCCTTTGTATTCTCCCAACTGTTTATACATGCAAAAGCAAATGTAAAATGCATATCACCAAGTTATGGCTTAACCTTGATATTTCATCGAGATTCCAGGTGTGGACAAGATATCTGTCCGCAAGCCACTGTACATTTATTTCTTCAAAACGGAATAACATCTTGAAATCACGATCAAGTGTGGGCAAACGGGGTATGTATTGTTTAACATGCCCTACATCCACAAAATATGCCATCGTGCTGAGAATCGGACAGAACAACCTTTCTCTTCGAACTGCAGTCTGCTACTGACCAGATTCAGCTTTTTCGAAGCATATGCTCTTTATATGAAGTAAAGGGTCTTCTTTATGTATAACCATTTACTTTTATGTTATTATAAGGATATGCTTTTGCTCTAAAAGTAGAGGCTTTTGCTTGAAATGTTTATGAATACAAGTAGAAGGATTTCCTTCATATTTTGCAAGTATAAGCATATCGTTTTCTTTATGAATACCGCCCATTATCACGGACACCTTCAAATATAATTCCGATGTAGAACAGAGACAACTAGAGAGGCACTTAGTTGAGAGCATGCCTTCACCACGCCAAACAGTCTTATTTTGCTCTTAACTCCGCTGTGTACTTGTACTTCGATTAATTTCTGTAAAATGTAATGGATTTGTCCTTCGGTCCTATCAAACATGTCCACCAAGTTTCGTCGTTGAAATTAGTTCGGTAATTTTTACGTAATGTTGTTCACAGACAAAAAATTAACTAAAAGAATTTATTTGCCATTTTCTTAACATTGGGATTATTTTTAAAGTAAGCCTCGTGCTGCGTAATTTTTCTTTGATTTGCTTAATCCAAAATATTATTAATTCATCCTTTTGGTAATATTCAACATGACTACCGAGTTTGGAGGTCAAAATCGGTACGGTAGTTTTTAGTGTAAAGTTCTTCATAAACAAATAAATAAAAAGACAGGTATGAGTACATACCCTTCGCAAAATCATTGATATTGGCTAAGGAAATAACT
>NC_090726.1:156277514-156292514 GCF_036898095.1 Palaemon carinicauda
AATGCTTCTTTAGGAGCGCGCAATTTTTTTCATGTAATGCATTGCTTAGTTTTTTTTCTACATTCAGTTATTGTTCTCATTTTCTAGCTCAAACTTTTTCTTTTGCCCCTGACCTTTTTTTGCTTTTTTTTTTTTTTTTTTTTTTTTTAGATATGTCTTATATAAGAGATCAGGGGATTATTCTATTAAATGACATAAGTTAACTGTTCTGAATTTCTTTTTAAATGAAGTGTACGATAAATCTTTCGTTCTATAGACACTGCGATATATATATCTTTACTCTCCCTACCCATGGACGATATGATTCCCCTTTTCCACTAATCTTATCTAAAATCTAGATGATATTACGTAATGCTGGGTGTTTGATTAGTTGTTATTTATTTGTCAACTGCTTGTTTTATTGGTAATGGTTATTAAAGTTAATTAGATGATAATTTTACTCTTTTCAGAGTTTTATTTGAGAAAAACTAGTCAATTACCATACACACACACACACATATATATATATATATATATATATATATATATATGTATGTATATTATATATATACATATATATAATTATATGTGTGTATATATTTATATATATTTATATATATTTATATATATATATATATATATATATATATATATATATATATATATATATATATATATTGACCTAGGTATTAACTTTCAATCGTAATTTATTCATCTGCAGATATTTTTGTGGATGCAGCAGTCAACTATCTTGGAGGTCCTGTCATAGTTGAGATCATGAAACTTTTACACTTTAAACGAAAGAACGCCATTTGCATAATTACTTTAAATTTATAACACTTTTCGTATGATTAACATACGGTAAACTTAATGTATTATAACTTGATATGTTTCCTTTAATATTTCATATAATTTCTTTAAGAAAGATACATTAAACAGATGGGTAAGAGCTTATGTTTACTTTCAGTTTATACTCTTAGGGTGGATATTGTTTCAGTTCTAACTGCAATAATGTTATTGTTGCAAAAGGAATTAACACGGAAAGCGGTTAATTTAAGTGAAATACGAGGTATCCAATAATCCCGGACAGATATCCTTCCAGCCATGCAGGATATAGTAAAAGTGGCCTTTTATGGGTTTGTTATGTGAGCTATAATTGCAATGGCAAAAGTCTGTTCTGTACTATATAATCCTTTTAAAAGCTTAAGTCTACTGTAGATACTTTATCAAGGTATTAATTATTGATCGAGCAGTCAGCAAAGCTCTTGCAGTCATCATTTTAAATTGTGAACGTCATTATTTCTATGTTTATCATCATTATTATTATTATTATTATTATTATTATTATTATTATTATTATTATTGTTGTTGTTGTTATTATTTTCGCTGTACAAGGAACAATTACTGTTGTAATTGATCGTAACGGTCGTCATTGCTGCGTGATTATAATCAATATAAAATGATTAAAGCTACCTAAAAGTAACCGAATAAGGAGGCACATTAATGATTGTAATGTTTATGTAATCAACAATTATATTGTTTATAGTTTTAACATAACTAAAAGGGACTAGCATATTCAGTGCATTATTTCATCGGACATAATCACTTAAATGTTGAAGCACAAAGGTAGTTTTCGTATTGAAATTAGTTATTGCAGTAACCACATAATATAGGTCTTTTATTAATAGATATTTATTTTATAATCTAGAAAATAATTAAAGGAAGACGAAGAGTATTTCACAGGAAAAGAAATTAATTTATCTCCAAAAAACCTTAGGAGAATACATTACCCATTTGTTTACGTGTGACGTACTTCTCCATGCATTACTTATCTATATTCTTATCCTACCATCGGGACGTGATGCTAGAATAGGTAAAGCATATCTGTTTTTGATAAAGTGTTTCATGAATATTCTCTCTCTCTCTCTCTCTCTCTCTCTCTCTCTCTCTCTCTCTCTCTCTCTCTCTCTCTCTCTCTCTCTCTCTCATTCGAAAATTTTTCCGTTCTCAAAATGAACTCATCAAGAAATGCTAAAGCATAATGACTCCGACACCCGTCAGAAACGTCAGTACAAGTTATTACCCGTAATGTGCATTTTATGCGCCCCCAGTTCATAACACTGGCGTCAGAAATAATTCAAGCCTATTTCCATGATTATGTATCGTACGTTGCGCATCGTAAACTTCGGGTGTTTTGCTGCAAGAAACGTGTAAGTAGGACTCGTCTGCTGCGTGTGCCCCTCCGCTCGGTCGAGTAATGACTGCTTCACAGATTTAATCACACACGATTAGTATTGCGGCCTCACCGAATTTCCCTAATGAGCTCCTGATTTATTGCCTTTGTATAACCTTTATTAAAATATTAATGGAGGCCTGACTCTATCGGGATTTATTAGATAACTCTATTTGGTCTGGTCGTCTTGCTCTGAGAGGTTTATAAAACTGTGCTAGAAAATTTTTGCTTTTCGAAGTGTATACTCTTACTGGCTGGCGGTGTTTTATTTAAAGTTTTTCTTAAGTACTTTCGCAAGTATTGCGCAAAATTTAATGTTACCCTCTATTATTTTGATTTTGGTAAAATTATAAATGTATTAAAAAATTAAGTATAGAAGACTAGATGGGAATATTTGCTCAGTTTATCGGTTGTGTTCTAATTTAGGATTTATTTTTTTTATGTTGACGAAATGTGGGCGTGAGTAATAGGAATGTATGCATATTAAAAAAAAAATACACACACACACTTCTCGATGGTTATTGGGCCTAATTTTGTTGTCGTTACGTAGAACCCTTACTTTTTGTTACTTCTTTATCGCCCAATTTTTACCACCAGTTTCCATATTGTTGACTTCGAAAGTATTATGTTGTCAGCTCCACATGATTCTAAAGATATCTTGGGCATAAGCATCAACAGAAGTGATGGACTAAGCATTTTCATGATTTGGTGAAAACCACTTGCTCCTAGACCAACTGATTCATGTTGCAATGGCAACTGTAAGGATAATCATGTTCCATACATTTCTCTGAGGAAACCGAGGAACTTGATATTTGCTGGGAAAACTTTTAATCATACAAAACACAGTAATTACTATCGATTTTCTCTGTAATTCACGTACCGCTACAATGGTTAGCCAGGATCGCCATCCTTAGTATTTCAATGGAACAGGGAACAGGGAGTTTGGTATGATAGAAAAGAAATTCAGGGTTGAAGCCCCGGATAATTTTAAGATAAGGTTACCGTTGTCAACGCTACCTTATCTATGCAAAGTTTTCCTATCCTTTCCTTGAGTTTTGTAACTATAGAAAGAGATATAATTTTGAAACTTGTAAGTATTAGGTGAAATTAGAAGTGAACTATAAAATTCTCCTCCCTTTGCCCCATTATACTTTTTTAATGAAAAGATTCAGCGCATTTGAATGTTTTAAAGCTCGGGTTTTCTGCCTTTTTTTCATGTCAGGCACAAAATCAATAAATGGGAATGCTATTACACACAAGGAATTACTGTTATTTTTTATCATCACCTAAGTTAGAAATGAAATAACTTTATACGAGAGTAACATTAATATTATTGCACCAAACAGTTTGAAAAAGTGTGGAGTCTTTTCTAAGTTGTTTACATGCACAGGATTGTAGATTTAGTTGGGAGGCTTATCTCGACAAGGTTTCGACTTGTGACTATGATAATCTACATTTTTATACTCTGTCTTTCAGTTTCCTGCTCGAGATATATCTTATCTTTACGGTTCTGAAACCTTCCCCTTTAAGTGGGAAATTATTGGTTGCACTATGGATGTACAGTTGAACACAGGAGTCCCTGGCACACCTTGTTCCGAAGAAGTATACCCTGTCACACCTTTATTTCGTAGCAAGTGACCAAACAGAGAGTGTGGGGAGAGATGGCAGAAATGGTGGACGGGACAAAACACAGGAACTTGTGTGTGGCTGTGTGCATCTTATCAGAGCGAGTTTTATCAGGAATTCCTAAAAGACTACCTGGATGGTAGAAATTACTGTGTGCAAATTGGAAACTCTTATTCATTATATGAACCTTTAAACAGAGGTGTACCCCAGGGGAGTGTACTTGGCCCAATCCTATTCTGGATCTGTACTATTGGTCTATTAAAAATCCTACAAAGGCAGGGTGTGAAATTCAATCTATTTGCGGATGACACACAATTTTACTTTTCCATAAATGATATAGATGACACTACTGAAACTCTAAACCGAATCCTTGATAGCGTTAGAGAATGGATGACAATTAAACAACTAAAATTAAATGAGAACAAAACTGAGTTCATGGTGGTGGGTAAGAGAAACCGCGTGAGAAGCTTGGGTGATATTCAAATGTACATAAATAATGACTCAGTGCCGATATCTAATAAAGTTCGTGATCTAGGTGTATTTCTTGACTGCAACGTCTCTCGATGCCCAAATAAATAATGTAAAAACTGCTGGTTATCATCTAAGAAATATTGCTCTTATAAAAAAGTACCTGGATGAAAATTCTATAAAGAAACCTGTGATAAACTGTGTTATTACCAATAACCCACCAAGTTATCAGAACCAGTCGTCCAAAATTCAGAGAATTGCTACATATTGCGCAGCCAACAAATCGTGTCGACACGAGAATAGTTACAGATGGTTTCAAACTATTGGAACCTAGATATATGTCTACTGTAGGCTCCAGAGCCTTTAAATATGCGGCCCCGAGACTACCATAAACTCCCACGAGACATCTTAATGATTGAAGACATTAAGGCTTTCAAGAGGAAACTGAAGACTTTCTTATTCTATGAGACTTATGACAGTGACGATTCAACAGTAAATGGGCAATACGTGATATGAAACGTTGAATACTCTGAACGAACAAGATATTACGACAGTGGAGGTCTTGTAGAGAGTGGGGTTCCCCTGCTATATGGTACCGTAAAAGCAGCCGTCAAAGTAAAGTAAGTGTCTAGTTGTACATACGTCATTCAATTTGATTACAATATTGTAAAGATTTTAGGATTATATGTTTTCAAAGCCATTTGGGACTCTGTCAACAAAGCGTCAGTTTAAAAAAAAAAAAAAAGAAAGATGGAATAATCTACTATTTCAAAGGTGTTTCCCATGATTGATAGAATTTGTTACTTTAGCAAAATGGACAATTGAAATTACGTTAACCTTGACTTTGAAGTGTTGGTTATGAATAATATTGGTCTAGTTTTATGAATAATCCCAAGTACTGTACATGCATGGCCAAAACTGAAGGTGATACTTTATTTTAAAAGCAATGAAACAATAACTTTCTCTAACATGTAAGGACGGCTCAAGTTTAGTCAGTGTCACTTATACAGTTACAGTTGTCAGCATTCCTAAAATCTCTCTCTCTCTCTCTCTCTCTCTCTCTCTCTCTCTCTCTCTCTCTCTCTCTCTCTCTCTCTCTCTCTCTCGTGTATATTTATTGCCGTCCCTATGCCAAGACCTTCAGAAGCATGTTTACATAGTGAAGACGTTGATGGTAATCTTGATGAGCGAGTAGCGATTGTTTGATACGATGTATAATGACATTGGTTTGGTCGTTAACTCCCCATTCTTAATGAGGACGATTTCACCGTAGCCTTACGGGTGTTTTGAGTTACTAGGCATCTGAATTACCAAGTACCCTCGCCATTCACCAGGTGTTCCAAATGGCCTTTGGCACACCTCTCTTATCAGTCCGCTTGCAAGGGACAGCGAGCCTTTAATTTCGTCGGGCTTATTTATCAGCCTCTGAGCTATCTCGAACAACCTTAATCTTCTGGATTGTCTTTTATAATATTCAAACGATTTGTTACTGAATTGTTTTGTACCTCGGCCCCAATCGTTCCTGTTCTTTATTGCTTCATTTATTTTTTAGCTGTCTTGCTGAGTACTTTATAACCATATGTATTTTCCAAATGATCGGGCTATTAAATTACAATCCGCGTTAGTTATTGGTTTGTCTCGAGTTACCTCCCTTATCTTGTAGATTGCCGGGTTGTTGGCTGTCTTCTCTTCGGCTGGACGTTTCAGGTTGCCCAAGCATTATTTAAACAGCTTCTCTTTAATGTTCCACTCGGTACTTCCCTTCTGACATTAATGCTGCGTTGTTTTTGCTTGTTTTAGTAAGGCTTTAAATTTCTGACATCCTCTAATCTAGGCTGTGCCTACAACGAGATCGAACGGGAGAGTGCATAGCTTACAAGCAGTGCGTCTCGATGGGCCTTTTTGTGCCTTCGTGCATTTATTAAACCAGTTCTTATCGCTGGAATCAAAAGCAATTCCGTTTTGAACATTATTTTGATGGTTTTCTGATCTGAAGCATCAACAGATAAGCTATAAAGATGAGGAGAGATTATCTGTTGCTAGTGCCTGGCTAACTACCAGGGGTCTTCCCAGCTTCAGGATGATCTCATTACCATAAAGATTATTCTGGTACCATTGTAGAATCTTTACTTTTTGAGCTTCCTCGTAAGGATGGCGGTCATCCGTCATGCCATCAAGGGAAATTTTTTGCGCGCATTAGCTGTAATTGTGTCTGGTTTAGCAATGTTGCTTATTTTTGTAAGAAATTTATGTCATGAGTTTTGTCAGCATTTGGATATGAATATGATTAAGAAGTAGTACCAGACGGGTCTATAGAATTTGATAATACATTTACACAGTGGTAATATCCTCCAAGAATGTACAGTATTTATGCATATATATATATATATATATATATATATATATATATATATATATATATATATATATATATACACACATACATACATACATATACAAACCCGTCGTAGTCTGTTGAGATGAAAAGGATTTTGAGCAAGAAAAGAGTTTATTCGAATATTAAGAATGTATGGTTTTGTGTGCTCAATATTGAAATGCAAATAGGTAAAATTCATTTTGAAGGAAACAAGTCAGCTAACTAAATTGCTGAATCCTTTATATATACTGTGTATATATATATATATATATATATATATATATGCATGCATGTATGTATGTATGTATGTATGTATGTATGTATGTATGTATATATATATATATATATATATATATATATATATATATATATATATATATATATATATATACATACACGCACAGTACATATAGTGATGACGCAACCGAGGTAAGGAGATAAAGGAACTGGGAAAGGTGCTTTAAGGTAGAGTTACAGCCTCACTTGAACGTTGCTGGGAAGATAACAAAGGGAATGAAACTTCTGCCATCTGGCACTGAAAAATATTGGCAACTTTAAGCCTAAGAATGCTGCAGATGTTGTATATGTAGATTAAGTAATATACTAGTCAGAAATGAGAAAAGAATTAGTCTTTCACACACACTCTCTCACACTATATATATATATATATATATATATATATATATATATATATATATATATATATATATATATATATATATATATATATATATATATCTCACAGGGTCACACGATTCCCAGATGCAAAAAGAAAAAGCACAAGGAAAATAAAAATATTGAGTGACTAGTTTTGTTTTTTACTTCTTCAAGAGGACTTATTTATTGATAAAGCTTTGCACAATATACAGTATATGGTACAGTGCGATTACGATTATAGAGGCAGACATTTGTAGAACAGAACACCAGGAAACATGCTACCTGCGAGGTCCCAAGATCACAGTTCTTTATTTTTTTTTTTTGTGGGTGATTATATCCCATTAGCCAGGTGGGGTGCTTTAAGGATCATTTCATGTCAGGTGTTTTTTCTTTTAAGTCTTTCGATATTTACCTACAATTTCTTTATCTTAATATGCGTTTTCTTAAATAATTTTTTAAACTAGGCATGTATATATAAAGATATATACATGCATATATACCGTCACAAATGTACATAGATAACATAAATCCTTTACCCTGTTAACTACTGAATATGTATGTTTTAACTTGATGTAAACTTCAATCATAATTTATTCATCTGCAGATATAATCCTGCAGCGATGAGAACTTGACTAAAAGCCAACCATACAATTGCGAATACGGTAACTACTAATTATTCCTTGTGCAATATATATATATATATATATATATATATATATATATATATATATATATGGTAATAACGTTTACAATCTAAAATGATGACTGTATGGAGCTTTGCTGAATATGATCAATCACTCCTCAATTGCTTGAAAATATATCTGAAGAAGTCTCTAGATTTTAGATAGATTACATGGAAATATAATGGCTCTGTCAATCTTCTGAAACGTTAGTACAAGTTATTACCCGTAATATGTACAAATATACAGTATATACATACATATACACATTCATGCATATCCATGTAGATATACAAATATACATTATACATAATTGCAGATATATTCTAAGCCAATGAATATATGAAAAAATCCATACACAAGTAACATCAAAGCATGTGCTCATATGTATTTACAGTTATACATGGGCATGATAGTTTAGGTCGATATATTAATATAAAGTAGGCCTTTACAATGTGTGTTACGTTATTCTTAAGCTAGAAACAACGTGTCACTAGTGAGGTCTGCTTTAAGAAGTTAAAATTTATGAAGCTTGTTGATTTCTTTACAAATTATCAAAAATTTGTTTATAAAACTGGACTCTATGTTGTTTCTTTCAAACAAGTTATCAGCTTAAACCAATTTCTTTTCACGGGACTAATTAATGGTGTGATTTTAATTTCTAACGTAGACAAACATTGCATCATTATCTTTAGAATATCTTACGGTTTTCTTAAGCTGTTCGATTCTCTTTTTTGAAATTTTCACATGAATTACATGGGATATGATATACACATCCTTTGGTACCTCGGGAGAATTCTTTATGAGAGTTGTTCTCAATGTGTTATTGTTGTTAGATGCTACATTAATATTTTTTTAACAATTGTAGTCTTTTAAGATATTTCTCACTACCTGAACATCCTTTCTCTAGCATGGGTTCCTAAACCAGGTGGCAAAAAAGCTGCACCTTCCCAAAGTGGAGGTATACATGCTGAAGGCAACTGCAATAAAATATGTGATCACTGTTATTCATTAAAATCTTTGGGACTGGACACAGTTTATCTTTTGGTCTGAGTGTACTTTCTATCTAGTCTGGTGTATGAAGAAGTTAACGTATGGACGTTTTTTTACACAAGGGCTCCTTTAGCAATCAGTAATATATATATATATATATATATATATATATATATATATATATATATATATATATATATGTATATATACTTTATATATATATATGTATATATATATATATATATATATATATATATATATATATATATGTAAATAGGCTATACTGTATATATTTGTATATATATAAGTATATATATATATATATATATATATATATATATATATATATATATATATACACAAACATAATCATATATATACACACATTTATATATACGCACATACACAGTATTTATCACATGGCCATCCTCACATTGATAACGAACCACTCAGTCAAACAATCACCAGGTACACAATTCATTCCTCAGGTCAACAGAAGTGCAATTTGTAAATGGAATATTTATTTTAGCCGCCGTCTCGTCTGAGGTTGATATCGTTAATTATATTTATGTACTGTATATATATATATATATATATATATATACATATATTATGTGTATATATATATATATATATATATATATATATATAATGTGTGAATATAAATATTTATGTATGCATGTCTAGTGTATGTCCACGTATACTGTATATGGAGTGTTATCACTTAAAATGCAACCCTGATTTATTCGGTAAGTGTTGCTTTGAAAACTTTATTTACTTACTGACTGACACATCTTTCGTCAGGCTACAAGTGTTACCGACACTTGTATGGCCAAACCCTCACCGGTGCCGCCTCTTATTCTCAATAGAGATGTAAAGTGTCTTTTCAATGACACTAGAAGTGGCCGAGTCCAATCTCCCCCTAATCAAGGGAACAGCTTTCGTCACTCAGATTAACGTAGGAGATTAACCCAGACTGAAGTCAACGCCCCATTCCGGCATTATCTGATGTTTCCTTTAGAACAACGACGACTGAAACGCATGGAGTGCACGCAAATTTCTGTCGGTAATGTGCAATTTTCGTTCCTTATTAGTCTCCGGCGATTGAAGAAATTATATTATTAAAAGTCTGATGAAATCTGTAGGCGATTTCGTCGGCTTCTTGGCATCTTCAAAAAATTTTAACTGAATAAATTTTCTTTATATGTTTTCAGTGTACTGTAAACTGTCTAGACTTATTCATAGCTTTAATTTTTAACCGCTTTTATTCTTTTTGATATATTGATTAGCTCTTTATTTTAAGTATATGATGTAAAAGCAAATTTTGTGGTTAAAAAGTTCTTAGAATACCGTACTCTTTTATATTCTTTTTGTTTTAATATGTAATGCCAAACATTTTATTATTTTGGTTGTATTTCACTTTTCTATTTAAAAGTGACTTGGAAGGGAAAGGGGATATGATCTAGAACTTATAATTTGGGCTATGCAATGATGACAGGGTAGGGGAGCCGAAACTAATTCCTTTAGATTTAACATTATTAAATGTTAATAGGATGAAAGCGTGCCGGCGAATTCAACTCCGGTTGGGATATAGCGGAAGCCTATAGGTATCAAGGTTTGTTATAAAATAGTAAGGCGTATCCTCGTTACTTTCTTACTATATTATGACTTACCAGCATCATAACAGCATGTGATATACTATACATATTATTTTCTAGGTCAGCGGTGATCGATTGTCCCGCTCAAGATGCAATGTATGCTAATTAAGGGTTAGCCTCAAGCGATGGAGGTTTGTAACAGTAGATAAATCGGCGAAGATAAATCTCGTAAAGGCAATATCGATACCTCCCGTAAAGTGAATATCGATACCAACGGTCAGCCATGCGTGTAAATGTATTAAAACTTATTGCTCCGGGAGGCCTACATAAACTTCGTCGGGGCCACCCGCTTCAGAAGCCTTGACAAGTTTGGCCGCTACCTACCTGACTACCAACCAATTTAAAGAGGAAAGTTCTCTTTACCTTAGTTATCTACCTTCCTTTCCACCTTCCTTCCTTTTACCCTACGCCGAATTCAACTTTTTTTAATTCCCTCGTTGTTCATCGGAAACAGTAACCTGCCAGACTGCAATCCTTGTAAAGCACTCTCGACACAGTTAGAACTAAGGGTCTCCCACTTAAGGTATTATCAACGCCTCCATGGAAATTACCAGAGGTATCTTTTTTTGTAATTATTTTATTGGAGTTGAATAGAATATGACAGACTTAGATAAAAGCCAGGTCTCCTTTTATGGAACATGTTGCAGAACATAAGGAATCTACTTTTATCTATACTGATGGCTCCAAATCCGATGCATCCGTTGGATTTAGAATATATAGTAATGCTTTGGATTGTAGAGGTGCACTTCCTCTAACAGCTTCCATATTTACCGCCGAACTATACTGCATACTAACTGCTGTTGAAAAAATAGCGTTGGCAGATGGGGGTAATTTTATAGTTTTTTAGTGAAGCAAGGAGTGTCCTTCAAACTTTAGAAGTTTTCAATTCCAGTAACCCTTTTGTTTTAAAGATTTTAGAATGGTTTTTTATTATTGGACTGAGAGGTATAACAGTTCAATTTTGCTGGGTTCCGGCTCATGTAGGTGTGTCTGGAAACGAGAAGGCAGATTTACTTGCATAGAATGGTGCTGCCGAGTTGCGACCAAGAAGGTATCCCATTCTTTGTGATGATTGTTTACTCAACATTAAGAATTTGATTTCTAATAGTTAGCAACAGTGTTGGTATGGTTTGGTTGAAAATAAAATGCGAGAGGTAACAAATGTTATATACCCCTGGAAGTATAAACAGGATGCCCGGAAAGTGGAGACTACTCCTTGTCGTCTCTGCATTGGTCACACTCGGTTAACACAGGAATATCTACTTACTGTCCAACACCAGCCATATTGTGATGACTGTTTGCTACCCTTGACAGTGAGGCATTTGTTGACCGAATGCCCCATTTATAGTAGTGAAAGAAGGAGATATCTGTTTGAGGCTCGAGGTGAGGATGGCAGGGTCATCCTTGTCAAGATTCTTGGAGATGATGTGTCCTACCATGCTAGCGGTATTATTAGCTTTACTTCAGAAGCAGGTGTTCTGATAGCTATTTAACTTTCAAGATAACTTTGCTTTTATGGTTTTAATTGAATATTCATTTGTTCTTTATTTATGATAAATGATATCGGCGTCAATTACCTTAGATGTTAGGATGCCAGAAAACCTCCAATCAATCAATCAGTCATAGGAAACAATATATTCAACGAAAGTAAGCAATGACTATCTTCATTGCTGAATTAAGTAAATATTCAAGGTAGAATAGCTGTATTTTGTTGAGACTGAGATCATGTCTTTAGAATTATATTTGACGAATGCAGACTGACGATGTCTTACCTGTATTCCATATATATATATATATATATATATATATATATATATATATATATATATATATATACATATATATTGTCGTTCATACTTTTATCTTTTCTTGAGGGTGTATGAATGTATTTTTGTCTTCGTCTTGCTTTCATATAATAAATGAGAAATTAACTAAAACGACATTATTGGTTCTCTATGAAAATCTATCTTATTTTGATTGTAACCGAAAAAGCAGACACACTGAGGAAAGATTTGTGAAGAAATAAGATATATTGCAAAAAAATAACCCTTTGGTGTTAGTGAAGAGTTAAGGTATATTGTAAGAACAATAACCCTTGGTCTCTCTCTCTCTCTCTCTCTCTCTCTCTCTCTCTCTCTCTGTTTTATGAGTAGAAGATTATACGAAGCAAACTAAATAAAGCAATAGTCAGGAATATGTAAGAAACTCATCTCAAGTTCACACAGTTAGCGAAACTAGTCTAACAGGAAATAAAAAAAAGTAACTACTTTCGCAAGAAACTTGGAGGATTGAATAAAATCACAGCGCTATTTATTTCAAGTAATATCTTATAATTCCGTACGCTCAAATCTGTAACAATCAGAAAATGAATTTTTTTGCCATTAAGATTTTTCCAAGATTTGAGAAGTTTACTTGTTCGCCGTATCTCTTAGTTTTCAACTGATAAATTTACAGCCCTTTGAATTCTCTTGTTATTAGAATCAGTATATTGTTTTAGCATAAATTGACAGCATAGACACTTTTTGCTTTTTAATGTTTATCCTATAGATATAAATGTAAGAGGTATAAACTACTTCGTTATTAGGCGTTTTCCTATATTGTTTTCCATAACTTTCTTATTGCTTGTTTGGTAATAATTGTATTATTAATATTGAAAGTTTCATTACCAAAGAAATTTCTTTATTGGGGGATGACAATGATGATGTATAAATTTGAACCTCATAATACAGAGAGGGTAGATTCAAGTGGAAATATATGAGGAATTATTACCGCATAGTTTTAGAATAAACATTTCTGATTTCGTCTTATGGTATGAGGCTGTTGTTGCAAAATTATCAGTAAACTATGATTGGATTGTAACTTAAATAGATGAGGAGTCATGAATTTGGACCGTCACGTTCCCGAAATTACCTTCTCGTCCAGATAAATTCAGCTTAGTCATATGATTGTACTCTGGAACATTTGAATTAACGACGTATAGCAGATTCCAGACATTTGTCTTGGTACTCTTGAATCACATCGGTCTTTAACGTAGTTCAGATCTATTCTTATTTCAGCCCTCCTCTCTCTCTCTCTCTCTCTCTCTCTCTCTCTCTCTCTCTCTCTCTCTCTCTCTCTCTCTCTCTCTCTCTCTCTCTCTCTCGGTGTCTTTTATTAAATAAGTTTTTTGCTCCAGTGTCTTGATATTTTGGCTAGTGCTATAGCATGTCACAAAATTAAGTTCTCTCTCTCTCTCTCTCTCTCTCTCTCTCTCTCTCTCTCTCTCTCTCTCTCTCTCTCTCTCTCTCTCTCTCTCTCATGCATACTAATAGTTTTTTATTCAACCAACTATTAATGTCATCGTCTATAAAACTTCAATCGACCGTTTCAGTAGTCTTTCTCTTCTTGTATCTCAATACCTCAATATTTGATTCATAAGCTTGTCTATGGACAAACATCTAAATACATACATGTGTATTCATATACAAAAACTTATTTACATACATGTAACTATATATATATATATATATATATATATATATATATATATATATATATGTATGTATATATATAATTAAAACGTGTCCATTATGTTCTACTCTCTCTCTCTCTCTCTCTCTCTCTCTCTCTCTCTCTCTCTCTCTCTCTCTCTCTCTCTCTCCACCACTCCCACATACCCGTATTTGTATTCATTTCAAGTTTCTTTCACAATCCCTCTTAATCACATCAGATTAATGAGCTTCACTTCTAATCAAGTGATGTTTTTATGTTCCTCTTTTGTTGTGCTCTTTGCGTTTCTAGGTCATTGCTTCGGATATATTTTATATTCACTAATATTATGAGCCCTATTATTTTTTACTATTTTTTTTATACTACGTTTATATTTAATTATACCTGCTTGAAAATTTGCGTGTCTTCATGCATGTGCTTTATACTCTCATCATACATGCACATTAATTGAAAAAATATATATTTTCTTGTTGTCATGGTGCTCCGCATATATTTCTTTTGACATAACCTATTTTCCTGCTATAGTAACTAACTTTTTACCTTACCCGTCAGTGCATTGTTCGTCCAAATATGATTGAGTCTTTCCATCCATAATTTCAGTCCACCATAGTTTTTTTTTTTTTTCCAGTGGAGCAACTGTAAATCTAAAAATATATCTCGTTAATTTATGTTAAGTATCCACTAATACTCGCATATTATCATTCTTCTGTCCGTATCTTGAGGCTGACTGAAGTCTCATTGCTTGCATCAGTGTTTTACAAATTGTAATGATGAAATAAAGATTAAGAAACAAGAAAAAGTCTGCAGCGGCTGACGAGGGGTAATGGCGAACATGATAAT
>NC_090726.1:156300014-156367514 GCF_036898095.1 Palaemon carinicauda
AACTGTTATATGATTGTATAGGTTTAGTTGTGTCTGGTTATTTAACTGTTCCATACCAAGGTTCACGATATTTAACTTGAATTAAAAGGTACATTGCATTTCCACGGAGAGTCAATAACAATATGCACTAAAACTTTGTATATATGGTAACACATATATACTATAGTAGAGAAGTGAGTATAAGCTTTCTCCCTTTTATTAGTTGCTGATATCGAAGCCTTTTTATACAAAATGACAGCTAGATATCGTGGTCATACATAATTGTCGGCAAATGCCATCGTGTTAAGGCAAATCAATTATTAGTACTAACATTGTTGTTGCGGTGGACGAAAATTTCAAGCTTGACAGCAGGTTTCATGTCATGTCTTCTCTTCAAGGGTGAAAGGTTACATGCCTGTTCCTCTCGACACCATTCCTCAAGATAAATAGGCCCCCTACCAATATCACCACGTAGCATCACCAGTGCTCGGTCATCCACTCTCTATCTATTTATCTATCTATCTATCTAATTCTATTATTATTATTATTATTATTATTATTATTATTATTATTATTAAATAAGCTACAACCCTAGTTGTGAAAGTAGGATGCTATTAGCCCTAAGGCTCCAACAGGGAAAAATAATCCAGCGAGGAAAGAAAATAAGGAAATAAATAAACTATAAGAGAAGCAGTGAGCAATCAAAGTAAAATATTTTAAGAACAGTAACTACATTAAAATAAATCTTCATATATAAACCATAAAAAACTTCAAAATTTGAAATTTCAACTCTACTATTATTATCAATATTATTATTCCTCATGAAAACTTTAAAATGAATAAACATTTCATTGAGCAGAAATTCCTTAGATATTTTCCAAGATGTTAAGTTCATTTTATATAACTGGCTTTTCCCACCAATCTTCATGTTTCACTTAATTTCGTTGTTACTGGTTTTGTTCGGCCTTCTTTCCCCGTGTTGTAGTGTTGGACTTCAGGGCGTTCTAAGTGATTTATCCTGCCTTTCAATTGTCGTTGATTTTTCTACCCTTAAATCTAATTGAATTCCATAATGTACGATATTCGTTTAGAGATAAGAGTTTCTTTAAAGTTAATAAATATAGTCAAGATGAAGGTGATGATGGAAATATTATTTTATTTTAGCCTCATGCCAATAATGGAAAGGATTAACCTGTATAGTTATGTGTGAAAATTTATTTTGGATGTCGACAGTAGAAAATTAGTTATGTTTCACTTCGAAATAGTAGTAAATCATGCAAAATTGGAAAGGGATTTTCTTAGTTTTGCATGGTTTGTACCTCTTATTATGGCAAATTGTATTTTATCATTGGACGTTTTTAACATAATTTGATAAATTAAAACTATTCGTCTTCAAAATAGCAACGAAACATGCATACTCACTTGAAGTGGTTAGTTAAAAAGAATATTAAAATACTGCTATGATGATCTTTTAGACCATCGAAATGTTCTGTGGCAGGAAGAAATTCCTTGTCCACACTATTACACATTTCCTGTAATCTGATGTAAGGATCAAGTCTGATTTTTCCAGACAAAATTTGTTGTAGAGAATCATAGATTTTCTTTTTTATTTGTGATGTCTCCTCATGTATGTAAATCTTGCAGCATCAAAAGTTATTCTTTCATGTATAAGTATTGCAATATATTTAAAAGGTCTCGAGAACAATGGGTGCCAAATGTTCTTAAAATGCTTAAAAGCAGTTATTTACAATATCAAGTAAAAAATAATTCTGTTTTTCCGCCAAATTCTCACCCAAGCCGTACAAAGACGTCATGATGCTCACGAATGTTGGGTCCACACCGAACCGAGTCAGTCATTTTCCTCCATTAGTTTCATTCTTATTTATGTTGAAGCATAATCAGATTAATCGACATTCGTAATTCCTCATACTACTGTAGTCTCGTTTAAACGGAACTATCGTTATTTCATTGATAACAAAATTACTTGCCAAAACAAGGAGAAATAAAAAGGAAGAAATTTAAGTTCTCATTTCTAAGATATGCGATAGGACTAGGACAGCAAATTATTTTCCTACGTATTTTTATTCATTAAAGAGAAAGAAAGCGCTACTTATAGCCCCATCTAATTCTTGACCAAAGAAAAGAATATTCAGGCCTAGACTTAAGTTTAAGTAAATACGAAAGGTCTCATTTAGTTTAATAGGATGTTAAAGGAAGCAAAACATATTATAGGTTCAATAAGTATGTATAGCTTGTATATGAATTTATACTATGGAAGAATTGATTTTCTCTCAATTTACAAAAAGGAAATGTTTTTATTTAAGTGTGCTATTTCTAGATTTAGAAAAATACTCCTCTCATCACATAACATTATTAAAATTCAGAATGAAATTTAATTTATGACTTTGTATGTTTCAGACTCAGAGATGTATTTTTTTTTTCAATGTAGAGGTTGATAATTAGTGTTTTAAGTTTAAAGTTAGTCAAGAATAACTTGTTGAATATGACTAAAGTACTAATTTACTATACGGTTTTTTTTGGCATGATTCTTTATCAAGAGAAGTCTGCTTATCTCATTTTATGGACTCGTCACTAATTGTAAGGTTAAGCCAACACTATAAGACTTTTTTTTATTATTCTTAATACTACAAACCTGGTAATATTACTAGTATATTGCAAATTTTGCAATGTGGAACATTAGCAAATAATTAATTTGGTGGACACCTGAATTGCATCGAGAAATTCAAACAATAACACTGGTAGTGTAATTGGTTATTAAACTCTACTCTAATAATAGGAAAGATGCAAAACAATTTTAAATGGAAAAAAATGCCATTTTAAATAGAATAAAAAAATCATGATTTTTACTTTACTTTTTTCAATATATATATATATATATATATATATATATATATATATATATATATATGTATATATATGTATATGTGTATATATATATATATTTATAATATTTATATTTATTAATAAAGGGAATAATTCTTTTTATTTGCATCCCTAAGGATGACCAGCTGTTCATATACTTTATTCTGAATGTATATAATAATTATATTACCTAGTAATTTATAATATAGTAGGCCTACTGTGTAAAATGGCCACTCCTCACTAATATTAACTTTAAGTAAACTATGACAAGAAAAATAAAGAAAAAAATTTGCGTATGTATTTTAATCATATTATTTATGATTGTTTTAAATAAGAATTATATACAGTAATTAAAGTCCATAAAGGTAAAATCGTGGGAGTGATGAGTGGACAAAATAACCTAAACATGAAAGTTCCAATTAATCACTTCTTTTATCCTACAATTTAGGTAGTTTGACGTCACCACCAGTGCGCGATCAGACTTCTCTTTTATTAGTAGTTACTGTTTGTTTTATTTTTGCTGAACGTAAGTTTACTGTAAGAATTATTCCTCTTAGTGTTGTAGGACAACATTGATTTTTTTTTATAGCTGATGCCAAATCTACCTCCCACTGCTTTGGAAAGCTATTGATATGATTTCCTTTTAATGCTGCGGATTCTCTAAATTCATCTTTCCATTGGACTTGGTATTACTTAGGTATATTATTTGCATTAGTGTCCGTTTGTGATAGCCTACATGCCTTCTCCTTTTCTTATTTTGCATAATCTAGATTAACATGGCTTTTCTCTGTTTTCAGTGTTGTAGGACTTTTTGAAATGAAGAGGAGAGTCGTTTATCATTATTGTCAGCATAGGACTGACTTTGTTTATATAGTTTTAGAATAACATTTTATATTAGCTTAACGCGAAGGCAGTTTAATATACATTTAGTAACATTAGAATAATAAAATTAAAATGATTACACGCATGAGATTTAGTGGTCTAAAACGATGCAAACTTTTATCTTGTAAAAGGAAAGAAAACTGTATATCGTAAAGGGGTCTCATTTGCAATTCAGCATCAACCGTGTGGTCACCCTTAATCACTCCAAACCAGAGTGACTTTTCTCTCCCGTTTGAACGTACAGACCACCACATCAGTAGCCAAGGGTGAACGGGTCACATGAATACGTGTAACATTAGATGGCACATCAACACGAAGTGTTTAGACTAGTCTGCGCGTGAGTATAATTCAGCTTCTTTATCGACAGTGCCTTTCGTTCTGGTAGTCTTGCGTCGAAGATTTGGGGAGGTAATCTACAAAGTAGATTTTCACCAGGTGTTTCCAATTTGTAAGGAGTGATGTTTATTGGTATTATTTCATTTTACCTTGGATCCCCTCAAAGTTTTATAATTCAGTATCAGGCTCAGAATTGTCTAGTCTTGAACGTTAATTTTTTACAATATAATTTTTATAAATCATATAATATATATATGTGCATATATATATATATATATATATATATATATATGTGTGTGTGTGTGTGTGTATGTGTGTGTATGTATGTATGTATGTACGTATATATATATATATATATATATATATATATATATATATATATATATATATATATATATATAAACTGATTGCTTCAATTTTCTTATTTTGTTTAATTGTATCGGAGTTTTAACAAAATTTAAAGAAACAGTGCAAACCAAATCCCCAGATCGTAATAAATGGCGAATCCCCTTTTAAAGATTTTGGTGGCTGCAGCAAACAAAGCCTTTCATTCCCAATCGATTTTTAAAGACATGGGATTTTCTTTGGAACTTCATGCATCGGGTAAATAATGGTAAGAGACGAATTTTTATAATCGAATTCAGCGCGGTCTGTATATAAAGAAGGGCATGAAAGTCCGCTTTGTCTTTTCTTTGTAAAAGTTCCAAAGAAAAAATAAAGCGAAAGACAATAGGATCCGATGATGACGCGCGAAAATTGACAATGCGTACAAACACTCGGAGGGAGGGCAGGAAAGTTGGCGCCCTTAGAGCAAGAGGGAAGACAATCATTTCGGCATCTGAAGGTGATAACGCTACTTATAAGGAAGCTTTTGAGGAAGGTAATTTCTGTCTTATGCTGTAAAAGTTTGAAAATTAGCTCCAATTATAGTTATAATGATAAACAGTGCTTCCCAGTGGTCACGCAGGATTTCTGTTTTAATTAACAAAAGTATCTCTCTCTCTCTCTCTCTCTCTCTCTCTCTCTCTCTCTCTCTCTCTCTCTCTCTCTCTCTCTCTCAGTCTGAGTGACCTGTGTTCGTAACTTGAACCGGACAGGAAAGACAAAGGTCACTTCACTTAAATCCAGTATGCACTTGTTCACCTAATTTTTGTATATACATTAGTGGTGGGGGGACCATATCGTGCTTCAGCTGCGGTTAAGAGAGAAAGAGGGAAAAAACCTAGACGTGGGTGTCCATGACCTCGTCAAAAATTAATGTCATCAAAACTGATTGAATAAATCTTGAGGGTGAAACCATGCTCAAGATATTAGTAAGTTTGTGTGTGTGTGTGTGTGTTTGTGTGTGTGTGTGTGTGTGTGTTTAACCAAGCACGCGAGAAACAAATACCGGAAGCTGAAGGAACAGCAACTTTTATGACAGAACCCTTGGGGGGTGGGGGGGGGGGGAAGTTAAAGATATAAATTCCCTCAGGTGTTTTTTCGACCCGTATCTAGAATTAGTAGGAAATTAAAGCAAAACACAGTCTTGCCATTATGTTTAGGAGGTTGAGTGATAGGGCAGAGTATAGACAAAATCTAAAGCTATTTTTATTGATTTAGTTGAAATTTCTGCTGTTTTTGCAACACAAGGTATAGACAAAGTAAATGATAATGATAATAATAATAATAATAATAATAATAATAATTGAAAATATAGTATTTATATTGACTATAATAATGATAAATTTCGATAAAGTGTAGTTAGTTCGCCAACGGAATTTTATTTATGCTTGTTTAATAGATATCTTAAGGATTGCAACTCAGTTAATTTACCAAGCATAACATAGCAGGTAATTAAAGATGTTCTGCCTGAGAGTTACAGAATATTTTACTCTCTGGAGTAAAACAGTCCATTCGTTAATTTCTAGTTAATTATTTCCTAACTTCAACGAAATAGATACACCGACGTTCCAACATTGTGATCTCCTTTCAGAGGTATGTCGTATTATTACTTGCTAAGCTAGAACCCTAGTTGGAAAAGCAGGATGCTATAAGCCAGGGGCTCTAACATGGAAAATATCTCTTTGAGGAAAGGAAACAAGGAAAAACAGAAAATTTTAAGAACAATAAGTACTTCCCCTACATTATGGAGACTTCATTATTACTCCCAAAATCGGTGACTAAGCAGATTGGAAGGCAACCGCTCAGTGCGTGAATAGTAAAGACCCATGTAATATGGGGCCAGATCAGTGTCCTAGAGCATACCATCCACACTTGCAACTTTTTTAAGTCTCATTACGATTTTTTTTCTAACTCGTAAATAAGCTTGTGTGATATTCCACAGTTATAGTCTGAAACATTTCAAATAGTTTATGACGATAACAACTCTTGAATCCTCCTTGGAATAAAGACCTTATTTTTGTCCCATATTCAAATTTGTTTGGATATAGAGAACCATGGCACATCTATTGTTTGCTTTTAGTCTTTGATTAAGGATCTAAATGCTGATTTTTTTTTCTCTTCGGGTTTTTTATTTCTCTGATATATATTCAATATTCAGCGTGCCCCATTTACAAACTTATTTCCTCCTACCCAAGATTCAATCAAGGTATGGTGCTTCAACCAAGCACTGATAACATGATTTTGATAACAAACGGCGGCCATGGCTTTCCCTTGTTCGTCATTGGGAGATATTTTTCGGACCTCTTAAACTGGGGTTATCTGTTCAGGCCATACTTTGATTAAGGGTTCAGCAGCTTACTTCAAAGTGGTAGAATAGAAAGAAAGGTCCTCACTAAACTGGTTGACCTTGTCTTTTCCGCTTAAAATCATACCCTTTTTTTTCCATCTTCAGGATTGGTTACATCTATTACGTCAGAAACCTTTGTTTTTTAGACTAGATGAAGATAGTTCATGTTCTTTAAGGACACAAATCTGTTTTCTTTCTTTCCTTTGGATACAAATATTGACCTGTCATCTACCAGACATATATATTGATATTTTATCTGTGCTGTGGATTTTTATCTTGCACCCTTCTAGTGGCCAGTTTACTACTTTCTTGTCAACACATTTTCTCTTTTTATTAAGAACGTCATTTTCTCTAAAACAACTCTCCTTGTATTGACATTGGCACCTTTGAGTTGTGGATACCATTAACCCTTGTGTAATAGGAATATATTTTTCATTAAATTAGAAATTTTTTCGCCCCACGCAATTGTTTTGCAAAAAAAGTGTTGCTCAATTTGCATGCTATTGGAGAGCATTTGTATAATGTATTGTTAATATTTGCTCTATGAAATATTTTGCTCATTCATCTAAAAGAAAACTCAAAATTTAGACTTTTGGGTCCTTTTTTATTTAATGGTTTAGCTGTAAAGTAATACTAACAAAACAAAAAAATTACTTGTTTCCACCAAAATTTTATTGAAAAATCCATCAACTCAGACGGGCTTTACAACTTTCCTAAGGAAGAATATAATTTCCACATCTGGCATAGATTCCTTTCTTAGTTGGGAATAATCCACCATCCAAAATCTACTTTAAATTTGCAGGGTAATTACGTTTTACTTGTTATCTAATGGAACAAATAAAAAAGATCGCCATCCCAAGTCTTCGGATGACTTTGCTAATTCCTTAACTGATCGCGTGCTGTGATGTAGCGACTCAAGATTAGTCTATTTCTTTTACTAAAGAACCTGTTACTTCTGTATATTGAAGGAAGCTCTCTTTTTGGAAGTGTTCCTTTTCCAGCAAAAGCCTTATCTTGGCAAATTGTATAGGTATACCTTAGTTCTATTGTGTTTTAGCGGTGACTAAAGGGTTGAGAATGCTTCAGTACCTCTGAAACTGTTAATTTAACCAGAGGGCTGCGAATGTTTTTCTTTCGCTAAAGAGATACTGGAGATAAGTTAGTCAATTTGTATGTGCTGAGGTAATTACATCTTTTTTATATTTATAAATTTAGACGTAGTTTTAATGCATTAGTTCTGCTAAATATCTGAGTCAACAGATAATACAAGTTTTAAATAGGATAAAGTAATCGTATCTGAACATCAAGACTCAAGTTTTAGAGCTTATTTTATAGAATATTTTTCGAGCTAAAGTATAGTATATGATATATTTTGAAAAAAATTACAGTTATTGTAAGGATAATAAGTAAAAACTCATTATCCTTACATGAACTTCCTTTTTTGGTGAAAGGATTGCTTAACTATGTCGTAAGCGTTAGTATGTTTAGTTTTATCTTGTTTGATTGGCAAGTACGTAAGTAGATTGTATACCAATTGAAATAGATGTTGCAGCAAAACAGTAGCTTCTTGCACTCTATCATTGTATGCTGTAGTTTACACTCAGGTCATTGCAGTAATTGCTACCGATGTGTAGAACCTCATTTTGTCCTTGTTGCGATTACTATGAAGATGACTGTAATGTTGCTGCTAATAATATTCCTGTTATAAAAAGTAATTGTTTTGACGTTTTTTATCCTAAGAATACCAAACATTTTTCCAGTTATTTTAATCGCCTTTCTTTTTATTTACTTTCCTCTAGGCAACGAAAGATTGCCAGTGTATATTACTAAAGCTCAAGGCATCATACAACTACAGGTGTCAGAACCATTCTGCACAGTTGGGACAACTGTAATTACGTAGCATAAGAGAGAAGTACAACTAATCTGCAGGAGTTTGCTATATACCCTAGCATACAAGCACACATAATCTGTAATTATCCGGGATATTTTTCCAGAGTGTACTAATAATCTCATATTAAATACCCGCAAAGTTTAAAGTACAAAAATTGTAATTTACAAGAAGTCATCACATTAAATAGTAGAGATTTTTACACTCTTGGGCCATCTTGTAGTGAGGGAAGTGTTTAGTGTTAATAAATTTTTTAGAACAATAATATTTGATGATTGGCACTATGTACTGTAAGGATAAGTAAATGTAAGTTAATTGCCTTGAAACATGCCATAAAAACAATTTAAGTTGTGGAGGTACGAATTTGTTAGGGTTTTTAAGATAATTTAAACTGCATTAAACTTACCAACTTTTTACATCTGTCTATCACAGTTATTCCCAACCTTTTCACTACCAAAGACTCCTTTTATTTAAGTGAGTAATCCCTAGGCTCTCCTGAATATTGAAAGTTCTGACAACTTAACATTCTGACAAACTAAACAACTAACTCTTGTAACTAGATTCTTAAATAGGACAAGGAATAAATAAAGATTAAGGAAGAAAGACAAAAAAGAAACAAATTACTTTATCCTATTTTGCTGATACTAAGGAATTCTCCATCATATGCACGTCGAATGTGTTTGTCTGTTCAAACTTTTCAAAACGAGATATTGCTGAAGCTCGATCCTGTACCAGATGTGAATAAAGCGCAAGTTTAGGGTCTCCATTCAAATAACCTGGAAAGGTCCTTTGATTTTTTATTTGTGTAATTCACATTCTGCAATTTAGATTATCGGTAAGTTCGTGAAAGATATATTTAAAGATTCCGGATGAGGTGCAGTTAGCAAGTTCAACTGCAACCAGGAGTTTAGTTTCCTACAACATTCTTGCACCATGAAAATAAGAGATATTGATATATACATTAATCATAACTATCATTTTTATAAATTAGTTAATTCATTATATATTGCACTTTATAATTTTCTCGTATCTCATCTTCAGAATATGTTCTCATTTATTGGGAACGGTATTTTGCAACACTTCGAAGTGATTTGAGAGAGAGAGAGAGAGAGAGAGAGAGAGAGAGAGAGAGAGAGAGAGAGAGAGAGAGAGAGAGAGAGAAAACTATACCTACGTTTTGCAATTGCCGTTATATATGTATATATATATATATATATATATATATATATATATATATATATATATATATATATATACTATCATACTAATAGGCATTGCCAAATATATGACTTTGGTCTCATGTATACAGCATATATATATATATATATATATATATATATATATATATATATATATATATATATATATATGTATATATATACATATATATACAGGTATATATGTGTAAATATATATATATATATATATATATATATATTATATATATATACAGGTATATATATAGATATATATATATATATATATATATATATAGATATATATATATATATATATATATATATATATACTATCATGCTGAGAAGCATTGTCGAATATATGACTCCTTGGTCTCTCTCCCCGTCCCTCGGATAGGGGGAAGGGAGTAGCTATACCTTGGTGAGAGGGGTTGTAGTTGGGAAAGGATTAGGGGTGTGAGAAGTGTTGAATCTGTGTTTGTGTGTGCAAATATTTAGCCGTCAATCTTGACGGTTCGCGTACACTAGTATATATATATATATATATATATATATATATATATATATATATATATATATATATATATATATATAGCCGTCAATCTTGACGGTTCGCGTACACTAGTATATATATATATATATATATTTATATATATATATATATATATATTTATATATAAGGCCAGGAACGACGATATTTACTACCCTGATCTATTCCTGATCCATCAAGTGCTGAGTCATTAAAACAATTTAAATAAGCATCACTGGTCAGAGTTATCTCTACATGATCACAGAAGATGAAAAGTACAATCAAGGGCTCGCCAGTTGCAAAACGGTGGCCGGCACTTCACTAACATGTAAACAGAAACACAAATCAGCTGTTTCTAGCACAACTGTCACCTTACGCGACTTTGAACATTAATTTCGCGCACAACAAAAGAGTTAGTTGTAACATTAAAAGAGAATCCAATGTGAAGTACTTATTATTTACTTTAAACGATGGTGAATGTGATATTATCAATGGAAGTGAATTAGAAGTGTCGTACTTGGCACTAATGGCGGTGTAAATGACGCACGGGTGAATGGTTTGTTGGTCTGTATAAACTTTATTTGCTAATTACATAGTGAAATAATTGTATTCTTATTAATATCTATGATTCTTACCTCCAGTAACTGAAGTTTGGTTCGGTACAAGTTTTTATCTCTGTTAACTTAGTTTACGTATTTGTATCACATACCTTTCATGAAAATTAATAACGAAAATTTGATAACTTTTTCGGTCCAGGGACGCTGTATCGAGATCTTAGTAGCTGATGTAGTTAAACATAACAGTTAATAGCGTCAGTCTCATGATCTATGTCAATAGAGTGCCAAGTTTGATTTATAAAACCTAGCATGGATATAGTTATGTAGTAGATTAGTGTTTTATGGTATCATTTTGTCTTTGAAATTAAGTGTTTTCAAGACTTGAAAGGTCTTACCTTTTGTATTGAAAGAATAATTATTTTTACCAGAAATTCAAAAGAGAGAGAGAGAGAGAGAGAGAGAGAGAGAGAGAGAGAGAGAGAGAGAGAGAGAGAGAGCGCTTTAATAAATCAAAATAAAAAAGTATGTCACTAGTGGAAGTAGGGTTTTTGATGTCCTTATTATTTAAATAGTTGGGCTTATTGATAGTTTTAGTATCCCCTTGGAAACGTCCTTCTCGCATTCCTTGTGTCTGGAGTTTTTGAGTCTCCCCCACAATCACGCAACTGACAGTTTCTGATTAGTCTTCGCTACCTCAATGTGGAGCCAGTGCCTGAGCCACAAAGGTCATTGCGTGGTTGAAGAGGCTTAAACACTGATACATTATATATATATATATATATATATATATATATATATATATATATATATATATATATATACACATATACATATACACACATACATATTGTCTTTGCCACTCATCAGATACCTTTAAACTTTGTAACTCAAACATTCTTATACAGTACATATTTTACTAATTATGATCACAAGTGCAAGTGGAGAAAGAAATATTGAATACCTAAGAAAGAGGAATTAAAAAGCTTATCAAAGGAACATAATGTATCAAAATTGTTCCAGTTTTATCGACGTTATTAACCTGCCAGTTATACATTTCTTGAAAGGATTAAATTGTTCATAGCCTACACGGGATGTATATGATTTAATTTCATAGCCCTTTTACTTGATAGAATTAATGTATAATTGCACAGTTTTATATTGTATTAAAGTATTGATTTAGTTATATATTATTTAGGATTGTGGTAGCATATTAGAAACATCCCTGCTTGGCAAACTGCTGGACTGTGGTTCGAGACCCACTCGAAGTCGATAGTTTCTTATAGTATCTGTAACCATCTCTCTGAGCTAAGGATTTGGGCTGTTTGTAGGTAGTAGGTTGGCCAGGGCATCAGCCACTCGTTGAGATGCTACCACTAAAGAGTTATGGGGTCCTTTGACAGGCCAGGCAGCACTACATTGGATCCATCTCTCTGATTACGATTCGTTTTCCCTTTGCCTACACACAAACATCGGGTAGTCTGGCCTATTCTTTACATACTCTTCTCTTTCCTCATACACCTGACAACACTGAGATTACCAAATAATCCTTCACCCAAGGGGTTACTGCACTGTCATTGTTCAGTAGCCACTTTCCTCTTGGTAAGGGTAGGAGAGACTCTAGCTATGGTAAGCAGCTCTTCTTGGAGGACACTCCAAAGTCAAACCATTGTTCTCTAGTCTTGGGTAGTGCCGTAGCCTCTGGAGCATGGTCTTCCACTGTTTTGGGTTGGAGTTCTCTTGCTTGAGGGTACACTCGGGCACATTATTCTATCTTATTTCTCTTCCTCTTGTTTTGTTAAAGTTTTTATAGTTTATGTAGGCGATATTTATTTTTATTTTACTGTTCTTAAAATATTTAATTTTTTTCTTGTTTCCTTTCCTCATCGGGCTTTTTTCTTTGTTGGAGCCCCTGGGACTTATAGATCCTGCTTTTCCAACTAGGGTTGTAACTTAGCAAGTAATAATAATAATAATAATAATAATAATAATAATAATAATAATAATAATGGCTGCTGAGTGATCAGCAGCCATTGCCTGGCATAATAGGTCTACCTGCTGAGTGATCAGCAGCCATTGCCTGGCATAATAGGTCTACCTGCTGAGTGATCAGCAGCCATTGCCAGGCCCTCCTTGCTTGGGCTTGCGCGCTGATTATATGTATATGTGGCCAGTCTCTAGGGCATTGTCCTGTGTCATTGTCTCATTGTCTCTTGCTTATGCCATTCATAGGCGACTTAAAATAAGTAGTTTTATCTTGAGTGAGATTTTTAATAGAAGATTAATAGTAATTCATGGGTGTTGTTCGTTTTTACGTTTAATAAAAAAGAAAAGCTTTTCTTTAAGATGAAAATACAATAGGTAATATGACGATTATAAGGTCATTAGAAACTAGAAACATTCCTGGAAAGGGGTAAAATAAAATTTTGTGGCTTAAACTTTAAATGAGGTTAGTATCGTTTTACATTTATATTGATTCTACATTGCCTTATGACCTCAAGGGTCATTTGGTGACCAACATGATGATGGGGTGAGTCGAGACCCCAACCTCCAAACCTGTACGTCTAGAGCTGTCTTGAAAAACTGGTGTATACCGAAGGAGAATAATCAATGCCACAGTCAGACCTGTAGTGGGTATTTCCAGAATTTATAATCAGCAAATAGGAAAAATATATTCAACCCACTGTGGCATTAATGCTTTCTGTAGATTAAAAGATAAACATAGAAATAATGTTCAATTCACTGAACATGCTGTACTTACGTTAATATATATATATATATATATATATATATATATATATATATATATGTATGTATATATATATTATATATATATGTATGTATATATTATATATATATATATATATATATATATATATATATATATGTATATATATATATTATATATATATATATATATTTGATTAATGTTATATAAATAATAAACATGTTCACTGTGGTGTATATTCATAAGTTAGAATCGGAATTTGTATGAATGAAATGTGTTTGAAATATTGATTCTTTAGTGATTATAACCAAGTTTATATGTTATGTGCTATTTTCCAAATAATTTTTATGTCATTCTAATTACAACGCATTATCGCTTGCATTTCATAAGTCTTGATGTAAATTCAGTAGTACTTCTCTTTTCCTTGAATTTTCACAATTTTCTGAACATATTTGTAATTTACGGTATTCTCCCATTTCCTTTGTTTCCAGGTGTCTGTGATAGTTGAAGTGAAATTGGAATTAATTAATGTGAGAGAGAGAGAGAGAGAAAAAGAGAGAGAGAGAGAGAGAGAGAGAGAGAGAGAGAGAGAGAGAGAGAGAGAGAGAGAGAGAGAGAGAGAGAGTGCTACTTCGGGTCAGTCTGTGGACAAGGCAATCATGGTTATTTTCGAAGATATAAAATACACCGTTGACATATACTCACGTTCCGCAAAGTGGAGACAAAAGATACGCAATAACGTCCATTGCGTTTATGGTATCCACTTCTTTAGTTTTAAGTGTTTGAAGTATTTAAAAGTTAGGATAACTGCAGAACGGAAAAGGAGTGACATTTAGAATGGGGAAATATGTGTGAACAGAAAGTTCATGTATTTTCCAGTAGTAACGAAAGAAATAGTCCAACAAATAGTACAATTTCCCCCAAGGAAATATCACTGGGTAATTTAAACAAACGAATGCGGTTCTCGCACCTTGTACCCGTTCTGTTCTGACATGGAGCCTTTACTTCAGAGAACCAAGGGTGGTCTATCGGGAACGGATCCAAGCATAGGTCACAGTCAGGGTTGCGAAAAGGGATTGGGTGAAGCTAAGGTCGAAGGGTGGGGGCGGTTTGGCAACTGAATCTGACAATCCGGATTTGAACCCAAAATGATTTGTGTTTACATTCTCCGGAGATCATCCGGATACAGAAAAAAAAAATACTTAGTTGTTATATTAGAATACGCCAGTTTACGTAAATATTAGAATATGGGAGTTGTAGATCTTATAATTAAACATTTTTGTATTGGGTGGACATGAAAACAGTGAATCTCCTACCTCAAGGGATGTCGTCCCATAAACCTAATTTACCCACGTGGGTCCGATTCAATTCCAGCTCAACAGGGCAAGTCAAAGGGTCAAGCCTCTCTAGATTAAATAGGCTGCGAGAACTCGTACCCAAATCCGATTTTGGATTTTATCTCTTCCATCGTGGAACAACCAGATGACGACGGACGACTTGACCCGTCGTGTTTTCCGGATGTATGCAAATACTAGCCCCGAACGAACTCCGGGTTGAGAGAGAGAGAGAGAGAGAGAGAGAGAGAGAGAGAGAGAGAGAGAGAGAGAGATCAACCATTTGCTTGATAAGAAACACATGAAGAAAATGTTGACAATGCTTCGATTCAAGGCTCGAGGGGATTCTTGCATTAACAATTCCAATAAGATATGTAGAAATGAATTTCAGTCAGTTTTTAGTTAGTATCGCGAGTTACACCACTTAAAATTTTTTTTTTCTTTTTTTTTACGGAAGGGTTAAAGTTACTTGCTTAACTACCATTGTGGTACCCGAAATTATTTTTCCACCAGACGATGGATACTGATTTTATGACAATTTTCAGAGGATATTTAGTGGTGTTTTCTTAACGAAAAGAAAAAAAAAAGTGGTATTTGGTGTATATTTTCGTTTGCATCTCTACTTGATAAAAACATTAAATGTTGTCATGGATACGATTGTTATATGATTAATTTTTAACTATATCCAAATACTGTATTAGGCAGTTACTATACACTGGCCATCATTAGAGTTGTGAAGTACAGAAGTATCTTTAAATCTGTAAATGAGAGAGAGAGAGAGAGAGAGAGAGAGAGAGAGAGAGAGAGAGAGAGAGAGAGAGATATTCAATATACAGTATACTCGACTTTGCATTTTCAATGATTTAGCAGGATAAACTACCAGATCTAGAAAGAACCACTTTTGAGAAAATTTCGTTGATGAAAAAGGAAGAAACAGTTGGTTTCATATGTGCATTCTGACCTTCCTTCGTAGAATAACGTTGCATAACAAGAGTAAGGTTACGTAGAGAGCCGGAGGCATCTGATAAGAGATCGCGATAAGCATCTCGGCGCCCTCTCTCCTATCCAGAGATCTAAGGAGTTTATAGCCCGCTTTAAGTAGAGGGTTTGGATCCGTCTCGTCCAGCCGCTTTTGTTTTGATACTCGAGGGTGGTTATTTTGTACGTTAGAAGTAGTTTCTCCTTGTATATTGCCCCGATAACTGGCATTTTGGAGATATATAGCCGCTTATGAGGTTGATGACGGATTTTAGGGGTGAAGTATTGTCCAACGGTGCATTGGTAATGGTGTGGAGGCTTCGGAGTTATTTATCAAAAACTGTTTTTTTTTTTTCTCGGAATTTATTAATCTTCCACTTCGCTTTTCGAGACGCACACGCAGTCTGGGTTGATACTCTGAATAGTATGTAGGTTACTCCTGTATATGTACTTGTGTTTTATTAATAATAAGTGGAAGGAGAGAAATGTTAAAGTTTATGATGTCTTCCTAGCTATTGCCATGTTCAATCTTTAAATGAATTAGTTTTGAGTTTGGGATGGCGCTAAGGTATCAAGCACTATTATACGTAATTATGCTGAATGTTTTTGCTATGTGATCAGGGATTCTCGATTTTATCAATATAGCGAACTCAATCGTAGTATCACTCTCCCTCTGTATATATATAATGTGTGTATACACACTCAGTTACCAATTGCCAGTAACCTGTGGAACTTTTCCCGAATTGGGTTAGCGTTTATCCACATAGCCTATGCATAATTCTTAGTAAGGTTATATTTTTCAATGGTGCGCAAATTTACTTTGTTTTTACTAATATTGATGTTTAATGTTATATTGCGAAGTTCATATTTAATTTTTAGAGATTCTAATTAGGAAAGTAATGTGAAAAAACATAACACAATGTTTCCTTACCACAAACTAAAGTAAGATTCAAATTTCATATTGATAATAAAATGAGTAATAAAACGAGTATTAGCTACATGTCTACGCTGTAAATTGTGGATGGAACAAACGTCTGTATATATGAAAAAAAAGAGTTGGAAAGACATAGAAACAGATAGAGAGAGACAAAGAGGATGGTTTTAAAATATTTTCCTTGATTTATGTTGGAAAAGGTTACAGTTGGTCATATTTTGAGATTTGTGCGTGAACAATTTCGACTATCATTATTGGGTGAGTAGTCATGACGTCGATCATAGTGGGCGAGAGATAGTCTATCCTCATTGATAGAAGGGAGACCTTATTGTCTTTACCATGAGTCTCTATAGTTTATATATTAAAAATATCTTTTAATGTTGTTACTGTTCTTAAAATATTTCATTTTAATTGTTCATGATTCATTTTGTATTTTGCTTATTTCCTTTCCTAACAGCGATTTTTCTCTGTTTGAGCCCTTCGTCTCATAGCATCCTGCTTTCCAACTAGGGTTGTAGCTTAGCTAATCATATTGATAATAATGAGTGTGGATGAGTGGTTATCTTGACGAACTTAAAAGACGAGTGGTTGTTAATGTCGATATCAGGGATGAATGGTTGTCATTGCCAACATGACGTTGGTACGTGCTTTTAATTACTAACATTAAGAGTGATAGGTTATTATTCGCAAAAGTTAGCTTTTGTTGTTGTTATTGCAGACATAATAGATGTGTGGTTAGGAATCCCAACGCTAATGGTATATTGGTGTAATTACCAGCAATTACCATGACTATTGGTTATTGTTAGCATTATGGACGACTTGTTATCATTACTAACTCGAAGGCCGAGAGGTTATCATTACCGACCTAATGGTTAAGTAATTATCACTAACAATGAAATAGGTGCAAGGTTATCAAAATGAATGCTTATCATTATCAATATCATGGGAAATGTCTGTTTGAAAAAGAAAAGCGACATCGTGGTCAATGGATTAAGCAAAGTTGACATGGAAGAGAAAACGTTTTGTATAGATATACAATTAATTCCTGTTTCCTACTTTACATTGAAATCCTTTACTAAGTCTTATATTTCTTATACACATATTATTATTATGATGTAAATGTTTTGTTATCACTATCGATATCATCATTATCAAATAGAATACAAGTTTAGAAGACAAGGGATTAGAGAAAAGGGTTCTTTGCAAAATGAAGATCAAGACTTGGAGTAGAAGAAACATGAAAAAGTCAGGCAGCCATGTGGGATACAGGCAATGGGAATAGAAAGAAATTAAACTGTCTGGGAGTGATATAACTAAAGCCGAAGGGACTCTGTTGTGAAGAACCCTCGGTGAATAAAGTCTACGCTGAGGTCACTGAATCCGTCTGACCCAAGGTCTAAATACCTTGGTATGACCTGGATAAGGGGTCGCAGTGTGATAAACCAGTAGAAGCCTGGGCTTTATCATTATCTCTTACACGGAATTGTATGTCTTGGATTGCTTTCATTCGATTTTAGTTCAAAATTATTGAAAATTATTTTAAGACTGGTGATAAATTGGCCAGCCATCAGTCTCGGTATTTTTCGATGTACAGTAAATGCTTACTTGGAATAATTTTCGTCGTAGAATTCAGTGACTTTTACGGATTTTTTCCTGCTTCAAAGTGCAGCTCTAAATAACATAAATTGATAGTTTTTGTTCATTAATTTTGTTTTATAGTGTCATAAATAAACCAGTAGAACAGAAAGAGCAAAGTACTGGAGAAATTTACTTGGACATAGATATCTTCCTTAGTTTTTCTTTTACCGGCACTTTAAAGCTTAAGTAACAGAGCTATAAAACTAAAACGAGTTTCCTTGTAGAAGCTCGGAAGTTGTGATATATGATAGTCCCTTGGACTGAGAGAGAGAGAGAGAGAGAGAGAGAGAGAGAGAGAGAGAGAGAGAGAGAGATTCTTTAACCTTAATTCTGAAGAACCACATTCCTTGAAATTTTTTAAAGAGCAAATATCTTATTTCGTATATAGATGGAAAATGAGATTGAAACATTATATTCTTATTTTGTTTAATATTACATGGTTGCTTGATAATTATTTAAAGAGCAAATATCTTATTTCGTATGTAGATTAAAAAGTGAGATTGAAACATTATACTCGTGTTTTGTTTGATATCAATCCTACACTTATTAAAGAATTCATTGTTCAACTAGAAAAGTGCTCATAGTGCAGACCTCCGACACGACAGCTTATTTCTCGAAACCAGCTTGCCTTTCCCAGAATCAATTTAGACCGTTGGCGTATTTGAAGTCTTTGTGACAACCATGTGCAAACCTGGGGTTAAGATTAGGGTTAATTCCGTCGACCTTTTGCTCGACCTTGATCTTGACCTTTGACCAAGGACTTTCAAAACTTAATCACTTCCACGTCTCAACATAACAATTAATCGCTGAAAGTTTTACTAATCTATGAGAAGAATTGTGGCTCGGAAGTTGTTCACAAACAAACCAACAGGGGCGAAAACATATAACCTCCTCCTAACTTCGTTGGCGGAGGTAATTATACGCTCCTGTCTAAGGTCTTTTAAAAGAGATGATATCAGTGAGATTGACTTTTGACTAAATGCTGGTATCATTAAATTTTCTTTGGAAGATATGAATATTCATATGTAGACTATCCACCTTTGTAAGGTGCAATAAGTCTGCGTCACCGTACCTTAGTGGGCCAACGTTCGAATCATGTTAGCTAGGTCCGGGTATCATTCCCAGCCTCGTGTCCACTAGTCTGCTAGTTGTTAACGAGCTCCTGACGGCTGGCCACAATTAATTTCCATAATTCTTCTGAGGGCTTTGTTCTCAAATCTACAAAATCTAATGGATATTGTTTCAATGTCATACCATGACTCATGTCCATACATTAACACAGATCTCTAACTGTAATATAGCCTGATTTTTTATGTAATTTCAGGATTTTCAAATTTTACTTAACCTAGCCATTGTCTAGTTTGCTTTTTTCTCATATTTTTTTTTCTATTTTTTTTTCTTTATATATATATATATATATATATATATATATATATATATATATATTTATATACATATATATATATATATATATATATATATATATATGTGTGTGTGTGTGTGTCTGCACTACTGGGATAGTTCATTCTTTTGTTTTTACATCTAGAAATTATCAATTTCAAAGACAGAAAGAAATAAAATTTCATATATTTGATATTTAAGTATGGGGATTACATTTTTGTGATGAATAATTTTCTTTCGACATCTATTAAGTGAGTGGTATTGACATTACAAATAACAGGTCTTGACAGAGGAACATCATTGACTTATTTACTTTTATCTTTATTGCAGTGTCCTTTTTATGTAGTCTGTCTAATACGACAATAGTTTTCGTTCTATTTTAGTAGGTTTTTTTTTTTTTTTTTTTTTTTTTTTTTTTACACTGAATTTGCTCCTGTCTTAAGTAGATACCGAATTGTGTTTTAAGTGCGCATTATTATTATTATTATTATTATTATTAGCTAAGGTACAACCCTAGTTGTGAAAGCATGATGCTATAAGCTCGAGGGTTCCAGCAGGGAAAATAACCCAGTGAGGAAAGTAAATAAGAAAACAGAATAGTGTGCCCGAATTCTCGCCCAAGATAGTGGAATTCCATGGTACAGAGGCTATAGCACTGCCCACGACTAGAAAACAATAATTCCTGATGTCATTCAGAATACTTGGGTCCTGACTCGGAGGCAGAGCCGCATCATTTACATCAGAGAGGCGACAGTCAAATTCAGATGTATGCCGAGACCCATTGATCATTATTCACCATAAAGAGTTCCTTAGGTTCGCTAGGGCACGAGCGTCATTGGACTTTTGAGCTCGACTGTACGTAACTGATCTCTATGAAGGATATGGATGAATAGTTCTTGTAAAAAAGATTTTTGTGTAATTTTGACAACGTTTATTGTAGATTGATTACCTTTGTTGTTATATATCCACAACCATATTTACAGGGAAAGATTAGCTAACTAGAATATATAGTTGGCATTTTGTTTGGCTGGTTCATATTTTGAATATTCCATTTATGACTGAGAATTGAGGATCCCACACCTCTATTTCTTATCAAATAGATGGATATATCTTGCTTGTATAACTCATTGCATCAATTCCATGAAGTGTAGAATCTATGTAATCAGTTATAACAGTAGTTTCTTGCAATAAATCTATTTCAAAATTAAATATTACCTGATCCTGTAGGTTTGCTTTGGTTATCTTTCAAAGCGGATGAGCATAATATAAGGGTATCGATTTGCTCAGCACTAATCACGACGTTCCACTTTATTGGAGAGTATAAAATTCATTCACTTGAATAATATATCATAAGTAGGAAATGTATTTAATTGATAATAGTGGGGTAGTGAATAATGAGGAAACTGGAAGTCCTTGGAATCCACAGGATCTGGATCAGAATGGTAAGATGATTAAAGCTTGTGCTACTGTTTATGTTTTCGTTATACATGTGTGTTTGTCCAGCGACATTTTATGTTTTCCGATTTACAAGTCAAAACACGATAAAAGAAAAATGGCTTTCAATCTTGATTATACAGGACATTTGTTTATTTTTTTCTTTTAATAGCAGGAAAATTCACATACACTTCAGTAAAGCTTTTAGGACCGGTGGTAAAATACTGATTTTTATGAAGAAAAAGTATACGAACCACTTTAAAGTCTTCGATATAGTATTTGTCTGTAAAAAACAAGCAATGCAACGCTTTTAAAAGGCGTGCTTTGAGAGAGAGAGAGAGAGAGAGAGAGAGAGAGAGAGAGAGAGAGAGAGAGAGAGAGAGAGAGAGTATGTTCGTGAGTGGGAAGAAGGAAATTCATGATCAAATATTTGTCACATGTCTATTTTTGGGAACGAAGTTCATCAGTAGTTTTTTTTCTATTGCCTAAGCTTTTGAATTATCATTCATCTGTCAATATCATTAGTTCCACATTACCCTTTGTTAATCGTCTCGAATTCTAAAGTCAAGTAAATGGAATGGAGAAGCTCCATGAATTTTTTGCTTTAATATTTTTTTCTACTTTTCATTTTTAATTCTGTCTTCATTTTAGCAGAAATCATATAATACGATGCATTTTATTACCTTAATTAGTGGAATATACATTGACGATCATAGTTTTCTTTATTTCGTTTTATAGTGCTATTTCTTCGTCTATGCTTGCTGTGTGTCCTTAGGTGCCCAAACAGGTGGGTTCATTCATTCAGTGGCCTCTTGGCCTTTTAATGCAGTTGGATGGCCAAAAGGGCACGGGAGGTTAATTGCCTTCTTGAGGGAAGCCTCTCTCACATACGTGGGTCATTTGGCAGGTGGGCGTGGCACTCTCAGGATACCAAAACGAATGTGGGCGTCCTCTTAAGAGGTGAGATATTGATTGAATGGATGCGTCCAGATATATATGATGATGCTGCTGGGTGCTTGGGATCGCCTTTTATGGGGAAGACTTATTTGAAAGCAGGTGGTGCCTGCATATTCGAATTTGTTTGTTTGCTGTCTGATTAATTTGTTTACAAAATAGGTTTCTCTCTCTCTCTCTCTCTCTCTCTCTCTCTCTCTCTCTCTCTCTCTCTCTCTCTCTCTCTCTCTCTCTCTCTCTCTCTCAGAAGGTATTTGAGAGTTTTTTCATGAGTGGAATATAAATGTTGTAGATTATAATTTTTTCCTACGATTTTCCTAGATGGTAATACTGATTACTGAGGAAAATACCTAAGTCTTTGTCAAGTTTGTTTGTTCGAGAGAGAGAGAGAGAGAGAGAGAGAGAGAGAGAGAGAGAGAGAGAGAGAGAGAGAGAGAGAGAGAGAGAGAGAGAGTATGAAGGTAGACTACCCTGTATGTTCTCAATCATATCCATCTTAGAAATGAGAACAATCAACAAGATTTCGTGATTGTCCTTTCAGATGGAATTAAAGTATTAAATGTTTCCCACAGATTGTTTTTTTTTTTTTCGGTTGACACAGAAAGGTCATACACATTTTTCACTAAGAGGCGCTTCGCACCTATTTCCTTGGTTAAGTATAGGCAACTTGAACTTAATCAGGAACAGTCTATTATTTATCATGTTAGTACTTTAACATTTATAATTGCGTGACTTAATTGCAATAGGATTTGTAGCGTTTAAGGTTATCATTCTCGGGCAGATATTCATTACTCTTTAATGAATTCCAGAATAAACAATTGATGTCTGTTCATCTCGCAAGCTCTGTGAAGGCTTCAGGATTTCTGTATTTTGTAGTGATGTCTTCCTATGAAAACATGGTAACTTCATATAATATACCCTGAAAGTATTTTGTTATATCAGGTGCTGCTTAGATTTAATTAAATGAAAACGTTTTTTTTTTTTCTGTTTGTGCAATTTGTTTATTTAATAAAGAAAGGCTGAAGAAGAGTGAACACCTGTCATTGTATTTATTGTTCCTAAGAATCCGGAATGTTGAACTTTTCTGGCGTATGATTATATGTATACATACATTTATGTATCTAAATATATACATGTTTACGTGTACATATACACTGTATATATAAATACATATATAAGTGTGTGCTTGTGAGATTGTATATACTGTATACATATAATCATCATACGTCTTTTTACCTTTGAAGGGAGTGACTCCAGAAGAGTCCAACCTTATGGTTGGTCGGGAAATCCTTGGGAGTAAAACTGACAGTCTTTGTCATTATTTGATTCACCAACAGCTGGGTAGACTCTTGACATGGCAGCTACCTCCACACTATCTGGTTGGGGGGGTGTCATATTTCATCTGTATATATATATATATATATATATATATATATATATATATATATATATATATATATATATTATATATATATTATTATATATATTATATATATATTATATATATATATATATAATATATATATATATATATATATATATATATATATATATATATATATATATATATATGTGTGTGTGTGTGCGTGTGTGTGTGCATATACGTACTGTATATTAATTTAAAACCCAGTGCATTTCAGCAACTCGATGCCTTTTTCTGCATTCATTATTTCATAAACTATTGGTTACTGCTGTAATTAATAGTCCTTTTATTTTCTTAAAACATTTGCCAGACTGTTCATATTAAAAAACAAATTGAAATATATATATCTTATGTACTTCTCTTTACGTACAACCATTATTTTTTGACGTTTATGAGCTAAAATTACTCAGCTATTGTGATGAGAATAACCGTGGGACCAATGATAATAATATGATAATAACAAAATAATAATGATAATAATAATGATTGGAAATCCAGCTTTTTTGAATAGTCAGATGCACCCAATGATAAAGAGGATAATCATGAAATGTAATACGGAATAAATATTAGGCCCTGACATGTTAAATTTGAAGTTTTATGCAAATAGTTGAACTGTCTCGTAATTTTTTTTTTTTTTCATCCAAAGAAAAGTCCTTTGTCTTTGAAGGCCTTATAGTTTCAAGGTACTTCTATTATTTTAAATTCTTACGCCATCATGGCACTGTAAATTTGGCATCTTAATTTTCAAAGGGATTTGACGGAACAATATAGCATTAGCATTCACAGTAGCTGAATGAAGTTTATATTCCCCTTAAGAGATTATGATCTCTTAGAGGATGGTTGTCTCCACCGGCATAAGAAGAAAAACCCGTAGAATGGAGTTACCTTTTTTTTTGTAGCTGTACGTGAAGCTTATTTTTTTATTGTTATTGATTTCCGGCTTAGCCGTGAAAACATTTAAGTCCATTGAATCTTCGAGGTTTTAATGCGTTTCCTTTGTATTTCGAAATCTCTCTCTCTCTCTCTCTCTCTCTCTCTCTCTCTCTCTCTCTCTCTCTCTCTCTGTACACACATATATATATATATATATATATATATATATATATATATATATATATATATATGTATGTATGTATGTATGTATAAATGTATATATATACACACAGCATATGTGTGTTTATTTATGTATGTATGCACTTTTTATCCATTGCTTTACATCTTCAGCTGACGAGGAGTAAAATTAAGGTGCTACGGCTTATTGTATATATAAAGTAGGTGAAAGATTATTTTTGTTCATTGTAATATTTCAAATATTCAATATTTTTAACATCTAATAATTTCTCCAAATGCGACATCAAATCCTACACGTCGAACTCCAGAAATCAGAAGATTTTACAGGAAAACCAACATAACATTCCTTTCAATATTTTGAAGGTTTGTTTTTACATAAGCTGTGACTAATTACCAATTTAACGAATACTGGAAAATATTTTCTCAATTTCTTTTGGGTGTATCCGCATCTTTGTTCACATATTTAAGGGTTTTTTTTAGCTTGAGCCTCGTTCTGTTAGTATTTTCATCCGTTCCTTGTATAATTTAAATGCCATGTGGCATATTGCGCAAATGTTTTTTAGAGTTGCTGCAAGATATTGAGATTTCTGACTGATTGGTCCTCATATATTCCATTATGCGAAACTGAGAGTATAAGATATTTTTCACACTGATTGAATATTGCAGGTGAATAATGCACTAGGTAATTTTAAGTTGAAATATACTGTATCTATTCAATACGCTGTTCTTAAAAAAGAATCTTTATTTAATATTTTTTTTACAAAATTAACATATTCTGAGAGAGGATATTTGTTTGAGGCATTGTATACCCAGTTGGGTACTTACAAAAACAAAGACGATGATTGTGAAGTAAATTGTGATCATTTCTTGAAAGCATCTTTACAAAAAGTAATATCTAGCCCATGTTTGTTATAGCCCTATGCATCCCCTGAACTAGAGAATGGACGAGGTCGCTTTATCTCTCTTATGTAATAAAGAGCAAGTGTCTTGGATATATATATATATATATATATATATATATTGTATATATATATATGTATATATATATATGTGTATATATATATATATATATATATATATATATATATATATATATATATGTATACTGTATATAAATTTCTGATCACGCTCGAGTATTGGGATAAGAATTCATACCCTAGTGAGAGGGGGTGCGTGTGGTTGCATATCTATTTAAATATCTAGCCGTCATGCTGACGGGTCGCGTACGCTAGTGTTTATAATAAGTGTCATCAGAAAATGTAACGTGGAAATCTCGTCCATACTAAAATATGTTAAGGTTATGGTGTTATTCATGATACATGGCAATATTGCTTTACATTAAGTGTGAAGGCCAGTTTAGCAAAGTTTCCTTTTAATCAATTTGTTGATTTTGCATTGCGTTTTCGTATCTTTGTTTTCACCATATACCTTAGAAATTTTTTTTACAACATTCAAATACGTTTCTATTGATAATTCATTAAATCACGTAATTCATGATGTTATCAATACTATGCATACCTTGGCATTACAATTATTTTATTCCTCGATTTTCTGTGGGAGGACAGTTTTACTTCAATGATTTTTATATAACCTTCACAAAAGAATAAAGAACACTCTTAAACCCCACCTTGCTTCGAATGTGTGTGTGTGTGTTTTCGCGCGCGAGTGCATATAGTGAGGAGAAGAACGTGAGTATGAAGTAAATCGTGAAGGAGATACCGGGACTAGAATTCTTTATCAAAATAAGACAAGTTTTGAGTGGGTGAAGTATAAGAAATAAAGTTATTTAAATTAAAAAAGAAAACAAAGTTGCTGATAGTAATAGGTCAACTATTTTGTTGAAAGATACATATAAAAATCTATGGATAAAAGGCAGAAACTCAGACTGAATCCTGAAAGGTATGGATGTAATGAGGTGGTTTTTGCTTCCACCTAATAAAAGAAACAATGGAAATGTCGATGCTGGCTTCGAATGCTTTTTCGTGCTAATAATCGTACTTGGTATTAATTCAGTGATCCCGTGAAGGCCGTATTGGCCCTAAAATGGGTTGAAAGCGGTTCTCTTCATCGGAGCTCTCCGGTCAGTGATTGAGCGAAGTAAATTGCAATGTTTAATGAATGCCCATGAGGTCATCATCATGCCAAGGCGAAGGTGAGGAGGTCAGTGGCGCCATGTGGCCATCATTAATTAAAGTTTTTTCCCTCCGATATAAAGTATCATTTTATGTAGTTGCAGCGTATTTTATGTGACGAGATTAGTATCGCGTCTGATTAAGGCTTTTATAACAGAAAAGGTCTCGGACGTGAAGCTGAAAAAAAAAAGTACATATCGGCGGCATTTCAGAAGACTGGTATCTCAATATGTTAACATTTTACCTAAGGAAAGAGTCGAAATCATATACAAAAGAGCTACAGGTTCATGGGTAGAATAGTTTTATACTTCGTTTTGAAGGTGCGTTATCAGGAATTAAAGGTGTGTATTATTTATGTTTGATTTTGAGCAATGTCCCATTATAAAAAAAAAAAAAAAAACTTCCAATTTCTTTATCTCTTCAAGTTTTAGATTTGAAGGATATAGGATTGTTTTTATCACTTACATTTTATACTTTAAATATATAGAATTATTTCACCACCTTTACTTCTAGTCTTCAAAGATTTACAAATTCTATCTTTTCCATTTTAGACTCGTCAAAGTTTTAAGGTTATTTTAACTCTTTCATTTTAGATTCCAGAAATTTTGTTGAAAGCCGCTTGCATCTGGTTCTTTCGTTTGAGGAAAGCATAAAAGTTTTCATTAAGGTTTAAAGGTCCCTCATAAATAGCTGAGGCAAGGAACAGTGACAATGCCTAAGCAGGGCAATGTCCTCGAGACTGACCATATATACATATGACCAGCGCCCAAACCCCTTCTCCACCCTAGCTGGGACCAGGGAAAGCAAGGCGATGGCTGCTAATGACTTAGCTGGTAGACCTTTAGGATCTCCTATACCCCCAACCTTACACCTTAGCTTACAAAAATGGTGAGGTTGCAGACACTACAAGAACCCCCTTCTAGGCTCCAGCAGATCGCCAGGCTAGGACGCTTCCAATGGGCTACCACAACCCAGAAATGCATTTTCTTTTCAGTATTATTATATCTTCTTATTAGATATCGCATAAAAAGTTAAACTAGGCTCTTTTGGATATTTTTTTTTTATATAAGAATTTGATTGTCACTATCTGATATTCATTTTTTACGATTCGAATTGAATTTTCACGTCGACTGCAAGTTGACTTGGGAAGTGATACAAGCCGTAACTTGTGCAAGTTAGGCTCTATCTTTGACTTACTGATAATAAAGGCAAATTAAGCTTCGAGGCTTAGATGTTAGATAGAAAGTTGGCCATCGATCTTCATGAAGCTGGAGACAATTAATATCACAGTGTTAGAAATTTTACTGATCCTCTCCGGTTTTTTTTTTTTTTTTTTTGGGGGGGGGGGTAATCTAGTCTTTGGTATACCACGGTAATTAGTCTAAAATGGCGTAACTTTGTGTCCTCCATGTGGTGGCACTCTATTTCTCGCCATATAACATTTCTTTGCAATTTTATGTGGCAGATTTAAAACAAAAACGTTATATGTTTAGATTTCTGATAACCTTCGATTGCAAGCTATAATTAATTTTTAGATTCTTAGAATCTTAGTATTGAGCTGCTATTTTTTTAGAGTCATACGTAACTCTACATAAATGTTAAAATTACAGCATATACTCCTTTTTATTAAAGAATAACTAAGATTGTAGAATTATAACCAACTACAGTGAACTTGTGATTATTACTCGAGTGGAATCCTAGTGATTATAACACAAATTAAATTTAGAATTTTATATTTTTCAAGGTCATGCTTGTTAAGGACAAGATTTTTAATGAATATTATGTCACATAAAAATCTTGATGATTAGTATTGAGAATAATATAAAATGTAATCAGTTTGTTTTTCTATTCCTAGATATAGAGAGTGACATTTTCAACAGGTGGATGATCAACTGGTTGTTCTTATGTACGCACGCACATTTACTTAAATATGTGTACGTAAGTATATGTATGTATGTATGCAATTTTGTGTGGAATATGTCCGCATAAAAGTTTTCTATTTCGCCGTCAAACACTCCTGCGAGGTCGCTAGGTTGTATTTAATTGCATGCTCGTCACCTGCTTTCGAGTTCCATGTTTCTAGTAGTGCTGCTATCTTTAGTGGTGCGGACATTGGGACATTCAACCGGTACCAAAGCAATAACTAGCTGTGTTGCTATCTTCCGAATTTGGGACCAAATCCTTTGTACCCCCACCTTCCCGGGTGGGAGACATTCAATAAAAGGTTTCTAGGTGAGGATGCTTTTTATAGTTTTGCTATATTGCTTGTTTCCTATACGTGGGTAGATATGCTGTCAATAAATGCTTTAATTGCATTGCATATTTCTTTTTCCTTGATGCATCTTGTGTAGTACAGTCCACTCGATTCTACCTTTGCTCCCTTTGAACTGAGATATAACGAGTAATTTTTTATTTTTTGTCTAACTTTAAGTGTCTTCTTACAGCTTTCCTTGTTTGAGTAAAACAGTGGTTCCTTTTTATCACGGTCTGTCATCCATCTTGTTTTTATGGAATCAAGTCAGACCGGATGATCACCTCTCGACCACCTCCTGCATACATACCATCGTCCAGCTGCCCCGTCACTCTGGGGCCCTGCCATCCCTCGGGAGGGGCCACTCGGAATGTTTTTATCCTTCCTCCAGGGGCTGAGCTCTCTCTCTCTCTCTCTCTCTCTCTCTCTCTCTCTCTCTCTCTCTCTCTCTCATGTCTTGCCTATAGCTTTTTGTACATTATTTTATGTCTTTTGATACTTATCTTGTTAATTTTCCTATTTATCTCTAAATTTCACACCCAGTTGCCCTTATCATATCACATAACAAGGATATTCGGGGACATTCTCTCTCTCTCTCTCTCTCTCTCTCTCTCTCTCTCTCTCTCTCTCTCTCTCTCTCTCTCTCTCTCTCTCTCTCGTTATCACCAGTAAAATCTTCAGGCCCTTGGCTTCTGCGGTCCTAATTACTGCGACTTAACATTCTTCTTAGGGCGCTCCTTGTGAGGCCAGGCAAAATGGAGGGTTGGACTAATGTTACTGCCCCCCCCCCCTTTTCTCTCTCTCTCTCTCTCTCTCTCTCTCTCTCTCTCTCTCTCTCTTTCTTTTCTGTTTTACCGTAACTTTCTCTGCAGTCTTTTATTCTTCTGCTGCTGCTGGCGGCGTCATTGCAAAGGGTTGCTGTGAGCAGTGGTCGTTGGTTGAAGGACCATCTACGAGTTCGAACGCGAAAATCTTATGCTGCATGGTAGCTTTCGTAATTTATGAATGCATTAATGAATATAAGAGAAAAGACTGGTGGTAATAAAGATTCTGGCCAGTACCCTGAGGTGGCCTGCGAGACATTCAAGATAAGAGTTAGGAGACGGTTTAAGGGGTTCCTGCTCTCTCTCTCTCTCTCTCTCTCTCTCTCTCTCTCTCTCTCTCTCTCTCTCTCTCTCATCGGTTCTGAAGTATGATGCATTCTTCTTCATTTGAGTTGCAAAAGAGTTCAGAGCCTTAATGGCATTTGTAGCCCTTAGGAGACGCGAGTTATATATGCAGGTATTAATATAGTAGACGGGCCAATAATGTAAGGGCGCTATTACTCGATGAAGGATAAAACCCAGGGCTGATATTAATTAGCTTTGAGGAGAGCTTCTGAGTGGCACGAGTTTTGGCGCGAGATCCTTTCAGGAGACTCTGCAATTAAGGAAAGGGGCAGAGAATTCCAGCCGAGCTGAGGAGAGAGATGCGGAACGTCAAGTCTTTTGCAGTGATGTATGCCCCCCACCCCCACCCCCACAGATGCTTTCTAATTGGTTCGAAGAGTAAATTTTGCATTGCTAATCGCACGTCCTTCAGTGTGAGAGTATATACATCAGCATCGCTAAATTGCATTAATAACGCTGCTGCTTTTAGATGAGATATGACAGTACAACAATGGGAAAAGATTGCAAAGTTACATTCATGTCTAGTCATGCTAGCGTTGATGCGTTGATAGATATATTTAATTGAAGATCCCACAATGGTCTCTCTCTCTCTCTCTCTCTCTCTCTCTCTCTCTCTCTCTCTCTCTCTCTCTCTCTCTCTCTCTCTCTCTCTTTTGCATATAGTTCGATATTATCTTATATTTTGTAGACACAGACACTGTTGTTCATCAGATGTATGCCGATTACAAAGCAGTCAGCTCAAGATTGATTTTTTTTTCTATCAAGTCAACTGGAAAACAAGTGATGATATTGCCTCCTTCAGGGATGAAACCATAAATTGAATGGAAAATAAAAAAGAATGATGAATATTGTGATTGATGGATAATGCAGACTCTACACAAATGATTTTCCATTCCGAATTTGTCTTGATTGTTCCAACGGCTTATTTTTTCTCGCCTTTTGATGTATATGGGGGCGAATAACTCCATTTATCTCAAACGTAACAGCGAAGAAAATTAAGATGGTCCTTACGATAAGATTATTCGGAAACGCAATTGTTGTACTTGGCCAAGCTGTAAAGTAGGAAGTTTTATAGGTTCGAAAAAAGCAAGATCCCTGGAATAATCATTTATTGGAGATGGTGTAAGATTATCCTTTTAAATCTATAAAGTGAACTGTGTATTGAGAAACCTAGCATAGCTCTCTATCTATCTTTGGAAGGTTATGAGAAGCTATAAGCTCACACGTTTTCAAAGCTCAAATAGCATTTAATTAAGATGTTTAGTTTTTCCATATTTAAGTAATTGGAAATAGGGGGGGGGGGAGTAATTCCGGTATGCAATGGTCTGCAACAAATGATAAAACCAGTATTGTTTGTAATTACCCGTTCATGATTAAAGGCTTACAACTACTAACAAGTTTTACGATATTTTATGAGTAGTGACACCTTTGGCAAAATTTGCTGATATGCAAAGAACAATATACAGAAATTTAGAGAAGAACGCAGAGTGCGATATAAATTCTATGGCTAACTCACTGGTTACTTGTCTGCCGAAGTAGTAAATACGATTTCTTCGGGAATTCTGTATATTTTTTTTCTTATTTTATCAGATCCTGTAATCTGAATCTCCCCAACGTTCATTTCTTCTTATCTTAGTCGAGATTTTTTTTTTTTCACTCAAATCCAACCGTCATCTTTATCTAAATATTGTGACGGTAGATCTCAAAAGCTTCTATGCCAGGTTTATTAAAAAAGCAAGATGTTAATTACAGGGTTTCACGGCACACTGTTGATTGATTTTGTGGTAATTGTAGCACACATTGTACTGTTCCATTGTTTATATTTGCTGTGTCTATTAGTTTCGCGGTTATTATTATTACTTGCTAAGCTACAACTCTAGTTGGAAAAGCAGGATGTTATAAGGCCAGGGGTCCAACAGGGAAAATAACCCAGTGAGGAAAGGAAACAAGGAAATAAGAGAATTAACAATTAAATTAAATATTTAAGAACAGTGGCAATAATTATAATAAATATTTCATATGCAAACTATAAAAATCTTCAACGAAATAAGAGGGAGAGAATTAAGATAGAATAGTGTGCCCGAGTGCATCCTCAAGCAAGAGAACTCTAACCCAAGACAGCGGAAAAAAATACTTTTCGAGGTTATTTATGTGAAGTGATTGATATACCCATTATAATCGTTAACCAGAAGCGCTAGTACTTAGTAGATTTGACAATGGAGGAAATTAAAAAGTACTTGTTAGTTGATAAAGGAATTGAATACATCTAGAAAGAGATTTACTGTGTTAGGGTTAACCTGTGCCAGATGTTGTTCAGTTCAATTCTCATCATTTGTTTCAAATTTAATTCAACGGGATTTGTATTAATAAGATGATAAAAGTTTTCATGAGTTCTTGCTAGTATGTGTAATTGTAAGTTTTATAGATTATTTTGAAAGATATCAATGCATTATTTTTTTATTCAATCAAGAAAATGTACAGTTTTACACAGTACTTTTATACAAATATATATTTATATTAAATACATTTATACTTTTATGTTATTTACCACAGTGTAGTTGATATCATCATTTACGTTTATATTAGTCAGTCAGATAAGAAAGCACTAACAAGACAAAAACTCCATAACTAGCTGATAATGCAATAAAATGAAGATTATCACAATGTGTATATGTTATATTGTAATAATCAGTAAGGAATTTATTACTTACACAAATGTTACTCCTATTTCTAAAGATGAACATATTCTGAAGTAAAAAATAAATGACATTTATCCTCGAGGGATTTTAACAATATAAATCCTGTTTTGAACATTTTACTATTTATAAAAGAAATAATAGGTAACTCATCTGATTGGTTCATTACTTTGTGAAGGTACCAGATTCCAGTTATATATTCACTTATTAATACCATTGCTGTAATTTTGCCTTTTTTTTAATAGGGCTGAAAATTAGTTTAAAAAAGAGAAAACTTACTGTATTTATTATACAAACCTGGTTCAGTTTTCTCTTCAAAGTGGTATGAAGTTTCCAATAAATGTTCTTTTATTTCTAAAACAGAAGTAAAACACCTGAATAATGCATTCATCGTCACCATTTTAAACCTTTCACGACCTCTTTATCCGCTTATTTTGCTCTGCTCGAAGTTTTGCTTTTATATATTCCTTTAAAGAAAACCTTTTACCTTTTAGTGCTTCAGACATTGGATATATTCTTCGACTATGGAAATAGTTATTTACATATGCATCGATATCGTTCATTATAATTGAAAGCAAGATTTTCGAATTTGCAATGAATATCAGATAACAGTAATCATTGGGTTAGTCGTGGACTCCTGGAAGTTTCAACGGCGTTTATAGTTTATCCGTGCATGCAATTTTTCTTCATTTGTGCTCGAACTAGAGTGAGAGATAGTCATCCCCAGATGGTTGATGGCGACAGAGACTGATCACCATTGATGAGGAGCGACTGCTTGCTGTTTGAAGGAAGGTGATCAGGCCGATGTAAATATTGAAGGGTCGTTTGATCGAGCGTGGCCGAATAGAGTAATTGTAAAATATTCCATTTATGTGAAGGAGTGTTGATGATTGAGTGTGATGAATGGAAGAAGCATTCGCTGGGTATGATTTGAGAAGGCGATGGTTTTATTTTAGGTGATTGAGTGTGGAACACGAGATCGATCGTGATACGGATGATTGAAGGAGGGGGGTGATTGAGAGCAGGTAATTGATTTTTGTCTCGTTTAACTGCTATCGCGCATGCTTAAGAAGTAGTGGGTTGAGATAAAGTTCAAGAGTGAGTGAATGTGTTCATTTCAGTAACAACCAATATGCTGGGATTATAGACGATTTTACGACATTTTCTGTTTTCTTTTCAGTATTTACTTTATGATCAACTTGTCATACGAAAATCAGGTGAATTATTATTATTATTATTATTATTATTATTATTATTTGTAAAGCTACAGCCCTAGTTGGAAAAAAGGATACTAAAAGCCCAGGGACTTCAACAGGGAAAATAACCCAGTGAGGAAAGGAAACAGGGAAAAATAAGATATCTTAAGAATTAATATTTCCTAAATAAACTATAAAATCTTTAGCTAAACAAATGGAAGAGAAATTAGATCGAATAGTGTGCCCGATTGTACCCTCAAGCAAGGTATCTCTAACCCAAGACTGTGGAAGACCATGGTACAGAGGCTATGGCACTACCCAAGACTAGAGACCAATGGTTTGATTTTGTAATGTCCTTCTAGAAGAGCTGCTTACCATAGCTAAAGAGTCTCTTCTACCCTTACCAAGAGGAAAGTGGCCACTGAACAATTACAGTGTTGTAGTTAACCCCTTGGGTGAAAAAGAATTGTTTGATAATCAGTGTTGTCAGTTGTATGAGGGCAGAGGAGAATCTATTAAGACTAGGCCAGACTATTCGGTGTATGTATAGTCAAAAGGGAAAATGAACCGTAACCAGAAAGTACTGTCTGGCCAGTCAAAGGACCCCATAACTCTAGTGGTAGTATCTGAACGGGTGGCTGGTGCCCTGGCCAACCTACTACCTCTAATAAGTATGTATGTCTTCATGAATTTCACACACACACACTATATATATATATATATATATATATATATATATATATATATATATATATATATATATATATATATATATATATATATATATATATATATATATATATATATATATATATATATATATATAAGGTAATATCACTTTAATAAACAACTCTAGTAGTTTGTGTATGATAGTATTTTTTATCTTGGCAAGAAATTTAACTATTTCAACGCGTCTTCACACACTCACACTTACGTTTTGCTATTTAATCATATCATATTTTTATTGGCGTTATAGGTCGCGTTTTTAATATGCGAGACGAAGTTTAAAATGGATGAACGTAATAAATGAGTCATCTTTACTCTTGCCTTTGGCATCAAACAGGAAAACTGGTTATACTGATTAATGGCATTTGTCTCTTTTTTTTTTTTTTTTTACCATTTTCTTTTATACGTGGATTATATCTTGCATTCCAGCATCAACAAAAGATAACTGTAAGACTCGGTATCAAAGAAGTGCGACTTTTTATTTATTCTTTTTTTTTTCTTGCCGAAGAACAACTCTTCTACCGCTACACGGTCTATTTTCATTATGTTTTTTATTTTTAATTTTAGCTGTTCAGTAACTCTTTATTTACAAGTGTATCTAAAATAGATGATACATGAATTATTCTGGAAATATATCATGGTGATTATTAAATGGGTAGACTTTGGACGAACTTTTGTTAGATACTTTTAAAAATATTCTTAATAGTTTTGTCCTTGTACGGTACTAAGATGAAAAGTAATCCGCCTGATGTTTAATGAAATGCAAGAGGACTTTTCGCATTTTTTTACATTTTTAGTATCTACTCTTCAGCCTTTATATTGAAAAGGTATCTTAGAGATAGTTAATGTCTTATAACCTTATAACACTGATGTGTAGAAACTGGATTTAAAGAAGGGACACAAGTTACTTGTAAAAAATTAAGTTATAGATAAAATACGAGAGTGATAAACCTTGAGTAAATGAACTGAAATTAAGCGAAAATAATGGTGGCCAATTCTTATAGGTCGGACGGAGCGACTACCGTAAAATCGCTCGCCCACCATTTCAAACCCTTAAGACATGCAGATCGCAGTGGACCACCTCCAAAGAAGAAACATATGACTTGACACCCTTAAGAGATCCCATATCTCTCTCTCTCTCTCTCTCTCTCTCTCTCTCTCTCTCTCTCTCTCTCTCTATCTCTCTCTCTCTCTCTCTCTCTCTCTCTCTCTCTCTCTCTCTCTCTCTCTCTCTCTCTCTCTCTCTCCATAGTGAATACTTCGCTTGCCTCCCAAATGGGATGTGAATTCAAGTCGAGCATTGAATGATATAGGCACATTCATTCCAATTTTCTGTGCCCATCCTGACTTGAGTAGCACATTTTGTACTTCATGGTCATGATCCCTCTCTGGTTTTTACCTAGAGGATCTTTCCTTAAACTTCTGAAGAACTGACCGTAAAGGATGCTCAACGGGTTATCCCCAATCTTACGATTCTTTCTAACATTTATATACCACTGTATCATGCAGTAGTCTACTCTTGAAGGCCTATGAAGAACTTACCACCATTTTCTACTCATAAATTTGCCCCTTTATCCCCTTGTCCTTTTCATGAGATCGCTTACCAGTAAAAAAAATGATATAGAATTTATTTTTCTCGGAGGCTCTTTAATAGTAAACTATTTTTTTCTTCATATTTTAACATGATCAACATTTTACATCTCTATATCCCATCTTCAACCCCCAATAGATTGCTTCATTAGCAATGTTATTACCGACTATCATTAGTTTCCTGTGAACCATCTTAATGTGAGACTGTTGTGACCAAGTCACGTGCATTTAACATGGACTCTATTGTTCCAAATTGAATCTTTGTGATAGTCAAAATAGCTCTTTGACTGGGGGACTCCCCTCCATTTTTAACTTAAATTTTCACACATGTCCTCTATGTCCCTTTATTGATTCAAGTTCCTCCATATATGATGGACTTTATCCCATCTTGCTGACCAACCTGCCTCTTTTCAGTCCCGATTATTGAGGATGGATATTAGTGTTTGGGTTAGAGTTCATTTTTAAAACCAACAGAGGGAGCTGTGGTATTATTGTCAACAACCCAATAATTTTTGGGATTGAGAAATATTAAAATGACTTTTCATATTGATGTAGTGAAGGTAGACCTACCTCAGGGGCCATCCTGTGAATTCCAGGTTTGGGTTGATGTTTGTTGTAGGATTCCTTGTATTTTATCCTATTTGCATTTAAAAAATTAATAGAGTGGGCTTGATTGGTATTCATGTAGTAGTTGTAGTCTCAATGCGTGGTTTTGGCTTCTACCTTGGGAGTTGAATTTTAAGAGATTGATTATTTTTTTGTCATGCAATTTTATTATTCAAAACCTAATTAAAATTTCGGATAACTCCCATGCCACTTTAGAAACAGGAAATCACAAAGGATATGTATCCCATATTTATATTTAACTTTTCCACTGTTGTCATAATGAAACTATTTGCATTTAAGAAAACTAGTAGGTATGATAATTATAATTTGGCAGAGATTTTTTAAGATCACATGCCCTTGCAGTCATTAACCACAGTGGGCCTAGTCTTTGACTAAATAGTCCAGCTGTTTCCACAGTTATTGGCGATGGGCCTAGCCTTTTGCTAAGAAGCAAGACTACAATACAGTAGCTGTTCTTTAAGTTACTTTATACAATACGATACGCAGGACTTATGCAGGATTTGAGGCTTAAGTTAAGAATAGGATAAAAGCATCTTAGGGAAAGTGGAAGGTAGTAGCGGGAGTGTTTTGTGATAAGAAAATACCAATCAAGATAAAAGTCGAGATCTATATCACAGTAATAAAACCAGTGTTACTGTATGGATCGGAAATGTGGGCTTTAAGACAAATAAGAGGAAGCAAAGCTTAAGAGAACAGGGATGAAAATGCTAAGGTGCATTACGGGAATATCACTTTTTGAAAGATTGGAAAAGTTCTGAGGAGATTGTGACGAGCCGAGAGAGGCTGTGACTAAGAAGGCAGGATGAAAGCAACTGAGTAACTTTATTACAGGACATCCGTTTATATATACATGAAGTCCTGGCAAAAAGGACATAAAAACATGATAGGCAATTTCATGCTCAACCGACAACCGGTGCTGTTAACAGTTAACAGTGAGAAAACCAGACATGTTTATTCAGGTACCTATCAGTGCGAGGGGAGAGCAATGATACAAGCATAATATATACAAAAAAGAAGAAATGTCGTGTCGTTACTATGTATGATCGTGTGACACACGTTTGGTACATGGTTCCCCCTCCTAAAAATGACATACTGTACATGTTAAATAGGGCGCCCTGATCTAGAGAGGTGAACTGTAGGCAGGTCATGTGGCAGGAGATAAGCAGGTTTTAGACGATCAATGGAGACCCAGTGGTCTTTGCTACGAATGTTTAGTAGGAATGCTTTCGGACTGCGTCAGATCACAGGGAAAGGCCCTTGTAAAGGAGCGTTAGCGGTGGCTTGCTAGTGTCGTTGCGTAGGAAGACGTGCGTTGCAGAGTGCAAGTCTGTCGGTATGTGATGCTTCGCTGGGGGCTTGTAAGTCTGGCAGCATGGCGTAAATTTTCCCACGACGTGACATAAGTGCTGGAGATCGTCGGAGGAGGTTGCAGAAGGAAAAAATTCGGCAGGGGTGACCAACGGGTCGCCATACACCATCTCAGGTGCCGAGACGTCGAGGGCGTCTTTAGGAGTGGTCCTTAGCGTCAAAATTTTGCATCAAAATTTTGACGTGTAACTTTGATACAAAATTTTGATGCATAATTGCCCACATACGTTTAGGCGTTTTTCCCATCAAAATTCAGTATCGTCAAAATCTTCGACATGGATGCATCAGTGGCCATAGTACTAGTGTTGAAATTGGACTCTGATAAACCTCCTGGTAAACGTCGGAAATGGTCAAAAGACTGGTTTTTAAAACGGGAAACCTACGGACACGTCAACCTCCAAGAATTACGTGAAAACGAACCAGAGGACTTCCGTAACTTCCTTCGAATGGTTGCACCATAATTCAATGAGTTACTCGGCCTTATCGAGCCATTGATAAGGAAAGACACAGTCATGCGTCCATCCATATCACCAAGTGAACGCTTGTCCATCACACTCAGCTACCTGGCGTCTGGAAATTCCTTTGAAGACGAAATTTCTGACAGCAAGATCTCCGCAAGCGATTGGAAATTTGGTTATTGATACCTGCGAGGCCATCATTCTTTGTCTGAAGTGTCAGCAGACTATAAAGGTAAGTAAGGTCGTAAATAACTTAAAAGCATGTACTGTTTGTGAAACTTTATTATTATACCAAAGCAATGAAAATGAAAATCTGAGAACACGTACTATTTATTAAACTTGTACATGAACAAGATATATCAATCTTGACAGTCCAACACTTGTAAGCCTCAATCGGTAGGACTGAAGTTACCAAAATACTTGGACAGGTTGCTTCCGATATTAGGGGATTCAGTTGCCACTTGCGAGAAATGTCCGCCCTGGTAATTGTTCATGAAAGAAGGTACAGTGTCAGACTGAACTTGGTAGTGGCCAACAGAGACACATGGGGTACTGCATCGACTGCTGGATGGGGTTGTGGTGTTGCCATTGATTTGCACCGAATTTCTGTGCAGCGTGCCGCATCGAGCTTCAAACAATATGTCGTTTATGGCTTCTTCGCAAACAGCTCTTGTGTGGCATCCGAACATTTCAGGTCATGCGCCCATGTCTTTGCTTGGCTCAGGTACCGGTCCTCCGGCTCAGTTAACCGTGCTTTTGCCAATGACAGGAGTTCCTCTTTCTTGGCTTCCGTGACTGGCTTGCGTTTTCTGCCGAGAGATACGGACGGACTGGAGGATGACTGCTTCTTCGGCATGGTCAGTGGGCGTGTAATCGCTGGAAGTGACCCCTCACAGTTCTCGCTTTCTCTTTCTTTAGTACCATCTCCTGAGTTATCTCCATCCTGGAACAGAATAAGAAAAAAATTTAAAATAGAAAATATTACTCTTGCGAGTACAAATCCACACCTCATAGCCAAAAAAGTACCATCTCCTGAGTCATTTCCATCCTGGAACAGAATAAGAAAAAAAATTAAAATAGAAAATATTACTCTTGCGAGTACAAATCCACACCTCATAGCCACCCTATCATATAACGTTTTTCTACACTTTGTCCTTCTGTGACCTTGACCTTTGGCCTCATGACCTGAATTTACAGACATTTCCAGAACTTCCTAAGTCCTACCACTGTGTAAAGTTTGAACCTAATTGGCTCAATATTTCTTGAGTTATGCCGCGAATAGACATCCAGACAGACACCCTGACATACAGAGACGACAAAAACATTATCCACGCTACGACTATCGTCGGCGTGGGTGATAACAATTAAGTGCATACTCGGGATATACATGCAGGACCAACTAGTATAAATATTTTGACCAAGTCTCACTTGGTCCAAAATTTCATAATAGTTGGTCCAAAATTCTCTAAATTAGGTAGTTTTTTTAGGTAAAATTGGAATTTTTTGGAAGAAACTTATTTGATTTTAGGGAAAAATGCAGGATTTCTTGAATTTTTGGACCAACTTGGGTAAAAAAATTGTGGAGTTGGTCAAAATATTTTTTTGATATCACACTTTTTTTTAAATATATATATATATATATATATTTTTTTTTAAGTTAAATAATTTATTAAAAAACGCGCAATTTTATGAATTTTTGGACCGACTGATTACCAAATTTGTGACCCACTGACCGCTATCCAACCAACATTGGGGGTAACCCTCCATGAGACCATCCCTGAGTTCTCCCACCCAAAATGTGCTGTTAGATGTACAGTATTGTGTTAGTTTGAGAGGTGATTTTGTAACCACTCCGTCTAAGAGTAGGCAGACACAACTTACAGAAGAGTGTCACTTGTGCCACTTACAGTTTTGATGGAACTAAAGTAATTTAGGTCATAGTCATTAGGCTGCAAAGTATTTCTCATTTCAGCAGTACATTTTGCCACAAATTTTCCAAACGCAATTATATTTGTATAATCTTCAACGCATACTACAACATCTAGATAGTCACTCAAGCGAACTAACATCTGCCTCCTTGATAAGTGTCTTGACCTTTCTGCATACATTTGATGAAATTCATTTGCTGTCCCAGTTATATGCATATCAACTTTCATATTACCAGTCACGTACTCCAATGCCTCGTCAACAACAGGTTTACAAGACTGTGTAATTACAGTGTTGATTGGAATATTGCGGAAACTGTCATAGCATGAAACATGAAATTAGGTCAAAACTTCTATTTGATAACGTTGTAAGGATTGTCTATTCTGTAGTCTATTCATATCATGACAAAGCATGAGAGAGAGAGAGAGAGAGAGAGAGAGAGAGAGAGAGAGAGAGAGATATGACGATACTGATACAGAGATGTTCATGGTCGGCAGTATTTACCTAAAGTACTATATTGATTATTATACATATACGCATGTAAGGAATATATACTATTGCGTTTTTAAACACTCATTAAATTCCTTGTACCCGAAAAGTATACACAAAAACCTTGCCTTTAAGTAAATTGATATGGAAAAGCTGACCAATATTCTGTTTGAAGTAATTAAAAGGCTAATTACATTAATTATATCAGTTTCTCAGCGTGTGTTCGTTAACACCCATGCGATTCTGAGTCTCCAAGCACAAAGGATCACATTTCCAGAAAAAACCTCCCTGGCTAAAATAATTCTAGGTTTACTTTTTATTAAAGGTTATATAGGAACGGCTACTAGACTATCAGTTAATATACATCCCTTGGCTAATTGTGGAGTATGAATAGTGGTTGTACCTGACATCTTCGGATGTTGAGCCAATGACTACAAAAAGTTAAAGCCAAAGCTAGTAAGTTAATTTTACCTATAAACTGGACTCCTGCGCGCGCAAGACTTAGTTCTTTACAAACATCCGTTGGCAATCATAAATTTTTGAAAGTAAAGCCACCTTACGATAGTCAACAATACGAGCACTTGCTATTATTATTATTATTATTATTATTATTAATATTATTATTATTATTATTATTATACCTTACTTACTTGCTAAGCTACAGCTCTAGTTGGAAAACCAGGATGCTATAAGCCCAAGGGTTCCAACAGGGAAAATAGCCCAGTGGCGAAAGAAAATAAGGAAATACTTGAATTACAAGAGAAGTAATTGTAAATGAAATAAAATATCTTAAGAACAGAAACAACATTGAAATAAATCTTTCATATATGAACTATGAAAAATTTAAAAAGAAGAGGAAGAGAAATAAGATAGAATGTTTGGACGAGCGTATTCTCATGCAAGAGAACTTCACCCCAAGCCAGTGGAAGATCGTGGTACAGATGCTAGGTCACTACCCAAAATTAGAGAAAAGTGGTTTGAATTTAGAGTGTCCTTCTACTATTACCAAGAGGAAAGTAGCCACTGAACAATGATAGTGCAGTAATTAACCCCTTGAACGAAGAAAAGTTGTTTAGTAATGCAGTGTTGTCAGATGTATAAGGACAGAGGAGAATATGTAAAGAATAGCCCAGACTATTCGGTGTATTTAGAGGCAAATGGAAAATGAGCCGTAACCAGACAATGATCTAATGTAGTACTGCCTGGCCAGTTAAATAACCCAGTATCTTAACGGGTGGCTGGTGCTTTGTGTGTGTGTAGTATATCTATATATATATATATATATATATATATATATATATATATATATATATATATATATATATATGTGTGTGTGTGTGTGTGTGTGTATATCTATATACACATAATGCACATACATACACGCAAACACATATGCACGCATGTACAGATATTATATATATATATATATATATATATATATATATATATATATATATGTATATGTACATGTCTGTAATGTGTATATATAAATATGCATTCATATATATATATATATATATATATATACATATATATATATATATATATATATATATATATATATATATATACATATAAAGTATTTATAGATATGATATAGCTGCAGACTACCATTATTGTCTGAGTTGTTATAACTTTTTAAATGTCCCGATAGCACGGAGCTGCCAGGGGTAAGGGAGTTTACAACCCCATAGACTGTAATTAAAAAAAAATCCCAAGTAGAAAGATACTGAGTCTTAGTGTTTTCCTAGGGTTTTGAAAGTGCATAGATGTGGTCCATATGATGAGAAATATGTATTTGCTGTTATTTTTCAAGAAAACTGAATGCTTTTAACCTTAATGAAATAAAAGTGAAATGACACCGTATACAGAACAGGAAAGGGAAAAGACAAAGGTTGTAATATATAAAGATTTTGTCGAGTCGACTTTCTCCGGCAATGAAGTTTACATTTTATGTTGCATAAGTTTAAAAATAAAAAAGAAGGTTGAAGCTTTTTAGAAATTTAGATGATCTATTTGAATAGTATGTGAGAGTTTAGAAAATTAATAGGGTCAGAAATGTGAAGATGAAAAGGGTATTGTAGGAAAAAAGGAAGCATCTGCACATTTTGAGGTAGCTTTTTCGTGTGGAAAGAATGGATAAGAATAAGTTAGTGAAAAGAGGGTGTAATTCAGAAGTGTCAGGAGATAGATGGAAAGAGTTTTCAAAAGTCTTGGATACAATGTTAGAGGATTCATCTCTTACTCAGTTGTTAAAGGATGAATGTGACAGTGACTTGTGCTGTTGTTCCTGAATCTACACCGTGTTTGAAAATGTCCCATATCGTGTTAGAAAATGTTTATTGTTTGAATGTGTGTTTACGTATGTCCCTAAATCAGAATAAAGCGCTTACCTAAGATTGAAGGTGACAAACAGGAAAACCGAAGACATTGATCAATACTAAGACTGCATTTAAACTGATGAGTCGCGGATTCTAAATTATACGATAAAACTACTTAAGACAACATAATTTTGTGTCATGTCGATAGTTGTTAGTATATATTTTAAGGATGCATAGTATATTGGTTGTTCATCTTTAATAATCGGGCAAGGGAAGAAATTTCTGGAAATAAGAAAACCTGTTTTATACTTTACTCTAATGGATAAGCTTCATTTGGCGTATATATATATATATATATATATATATATATATATATATATATATATATATATATATATATATATATACATATATATATATATATATACATATATATATATATATATATATATATATATATATATATATATAATTTTTTCAGATTTGGACGTGTTTTTCATAATCAAATAAGCCTTTTTTTACATGCATTAATGTCTGGATTCTCTTAACGACCTTGAGATCAGTGCGCCAGGCGAAGTCGCACACAGACAACAGCTTCTGACCGGCCGGGAGTTGAACTCTGGTCCAGGAAACTTGTATGATTAGTGACTCACCACTTCGTGGCCAAGTGGTAAGTCCCTATTCATACAAGTTTCCTGGACCAGGGTTCGACTCCCGGCCGGTCAGAAACTGTTATCTTTGTGTGATTTCGCTTGGTGCTCTGATCCCGAGGTCGTTAAGAGAATCCAGACAAAAATACATAGCTTATTTGAATATATATATATATATATATATATATATATATATCTATATATATAAATAAATATATATATATTATATATATATAAATATATATATATATATATATATATATATATATATATATATATATATATAAATAAATAAATATACGAGTATATATATATATATATATATATATATATAAAGTGTGTGCGTGTACTTTCTATTTTTGAGGTGTGTTGTGGCAAATATCAGTATCAAGTATAAACAATGATAAGCTAGGTTTGGAGATTTTTCCACTTCGAATAGCATGTTTAGAAACCACCACAGCTGCTGTTAACTATTCTAGATGGTTCTTACTATATTAGCAAATAAACTTCACAAGTCTTGTTCAAGATTGGCTCGTTCATTTGTTTTTAACTACTCCCTTCCTTCTTTGTCACATAGGCCTACAAACAGACATAAGCATGCGCACGTATACGACCAAGCTTGCAAACAAGACTAAAGACACTTATTTGTCATTGGATTTCCTTTTCCGCTGTTTATTGTATTTCACTAAACTTTTTCCAGATAATTTTTATCCAGTCTCCGAGTGTTTCTTTACGGAAGGTCTGAACTGACTGACTCCGGTTTATTTTCTTTATGCTGGATAATCTTGGACGTGTAAAGATTTATAGACATTCATTAGTCAGCCCAAAACTGCTCCTGGTCTGTTCTTGCAATTCACGAGGAACCTTTCCCATTGACTTGCTTCGCTGAACATCAATGGCAGACTCGACATTAAGACCTCTTTGAACCTTGAAACCCCATCCGGTAAAACCTCTTGGAATCGCCGTCCTTTTTCTTGAACCCCAGGGAACCCTTACCTGGAGACTCTTGTCTTTGTGTCCTTAAATTTCAGGTGGCTCCTTCGGACAGTCTCAGTGGACAAGGCCAAAAGGATTAAACGGTCGGTTTAATTCGTCTAATTGGTCGAATTTTGGATCAATGTTCCACCCGTAACATGGAGCAGAACATTGCTTGTGTCTGTTTCCGATGCTATCTCACATTATTTAGCGTACATGAATGTGCATACTGTTTGGGACGCCCTTCGAGATATGCCTTTGTCTACAGGCAACACTTGATCTTCTCGGATGTTAGCTGACTGCATGATCTTCGTTGAACTTTGAGTATAGTCTTGGTAATTGCGTTAACTGGTGAGCAAAACTTATTTTCTTCATGCAGTAGATATTTCATACTTTATTGCTGCTAATATTATTTTTTGCAATACTTTATCTCATTGATAAATTCAAATATTTCTAACAACTTTATCATGTTTATATTTATTCATGGAAGCTTGTCTTAAATATTAACTTTCTACCCTTCACTCTCTGAAGATTTTCCTTAAAATGATCTTTGTGTCTTGGCCCTAATCTTATAATATTTGCTTTTACCAATGGATGATGTGATGGATCACTTGGTAAAGTCCACACTTTTTTTAAATAATGTAATCTTCATAATTATATGTTTGCAATCATAATTGTTCTAATTTAGTTTTCGCAAATAAAATAAAGTCATATGATTTTTACACTTGTATCGTGTTAACAACTCACATTTTCATATTAAGGAAATTTTTGGCTCTGCATTTCCATCGGTTTATATATAATCAGCTCTTAGAAAATATCATACACAGAAAAATTCTGTACAGTTTTCACCATTGGTAACTACGTTGTATTTTTCTTGTGTGAATTTATTTTTTTTCCCTTTTATCAGTACCGTGTAGAATTTATTCAGATAAATGTTTTTTAATAGCATATATTAATTTCTAGTGTTTGAAATTAAGATTTTTTCTTAGTATTCGTGAGCCTTAGTTTCCCGAAAAAAAGTTGTTTCAGCATTATTGAAGTTCCGATCTATATATCATTTACAAATATATTGGACTTGCAAGATGAGAAAATTTTATAAATTTTGTCATTGATTGGTAGATGTCAAGATGCTACATTGGATATGGAAGAATATTTATATTTGATGTATGATAATTTTGAATTTAATATAGCTATGATATTACCATTCTTTAATTTATGCCTACGAAAAGATATTTGTTTGTAACTTTTGGAGATTATATCTATCTATCTATCTATCTATCTATCTATCTATATATATATATATATATATATATATATATATATATATATATTTTGGGCTCAAGCCATGTCGTCCTGATGGAAGTTCCTATAGGGTAGCTTCCTAGGGTATATTACAACTACGGCGATATTCCCAGAGAATTTACCTTAAGGTACCAGAATTCTAACTCCTGGAGCGAGTATCCCTCGTGAAAGGGATATCGCGACATATCAGAGGACGTATTCTAGACACGTCACATGGCAATCTACATCCTGGACAGAGATTTCGTCTCGTAGGAGGTGATTGACGAGATACGAATTCGGGAAAGAAAAAGGGGAGCCGCTCCCAAGGCTTCCCTATCCCCCGATTCGTATGCGTGCCTGGCGCCAATCCTGGCGCCATCTGTATTCCTTTTTGCGTAGCTTAACAACTCGGTGTTTTTTCCTGTTTTTCTCGCAAATCTTGGATTTATTCGGCTTTTCATGGCTTCTCCGTCTTCGTTGGCCTCTGATAAGTTGAGTATAGTGTCTGTTATGTATAAATGTAGGCTCTTGGTAAAATTTTGAGTGATTAATAGGATTAATCTTTGATACAAGAGCCGTAGCCTACCAGAGGTGTCCTGGACACTGTCGCTTGCTAGGTATAAATTAGTTAGTCAGAGCGACATTCCTGGTTGTTTTGCTTTAATAAATTTTAGCTATTTAGCTTTACATAGGATTTCCTTTCGTGCTTAGTATTATTTGGCGAAGTATTTGCCATTCTGGCCTACGCTAGGCCATGTAGCCTAGTCGTTTAGTCCTAGTACTTCATGCATGATTTTGGTTTTTCCGAGTGTAATTAAAATTTTATTGAAGCTTTAGGCTATATTTTGTACATTTTAGACTGTGTGGAATATTTCCAAGATTGTATACGTGTGAGTTTCGGTGAATTAGGTAATCGATTCTCTTGGTGCCTAGGCTAATTGCTTATGGAGCCTTAGTATACTTTATCATACTCCCCGGTTGCTTTCTTTTCTTCGGAGAAGGTATGCAATCCCTTTCCCTCTGTTTAAGCCTTGGGCTTATCCCTAAGTGGTTTTTTCCGAATTTATTTTCGATAAAACTATACTAGGGTGTTACTGTACCTTCCTGTTCCTGTAGTTATGGTTCATGAGGGACAGAACAACAGAGTTTTTAGTCTGAGTCTGTGTTGTCTGGCTTGGGGCAGAGTCCCCCTCGCTGACCTAACACATACAAAGGGAGCTTAGCTCCCTTAGGTCACTACCGAAGGTTTCTGTAGTTATGATTCCTTCTTTTGTGATCTACCAGACTAGTCCTGTTGCTGTTCTCGGGGGAGGATAAGTTCTTCCCTTGGGAGTAGCAACGCCTTCCTTGCTTTGGTGCTCTGGAAGCTGGCAAGTATTGCTGGCCTTTCCCCTTAGATCTCCCTTAGGCTAAGATAAGTTTCTTGGCTGCGGGTGATCTGTCACTAAAGCAAGGTTGGCAGGACCCTCTTGTCCCTTCCCCCTCTATCTCCGTAATGGCCTAGCCATTACTGTACTGTACCTTGCCGGCCGGCAGAGCTGGCCGGCAGGGGTCTTACTGTACTGTATGTCGTTCTACTTCTGGACCTAGTATAGGTTGGGATGTGGAATTGACTCAGCCCATTGCCGGCCGGCAGAGCTGCTGGCCGGCAAGGGTCTTATGTTTTTGAGTGCTGCCCGGACCTCTCTTGGTCCCTCATCCATGCCTGCCGGCAGAGCCGGACGGCATTGGTCAAGGAAGCCTGAATTAGTTTCTCCCCTTCCTTATATGCACTCTTTCGGTTGCCGGGGTTGGAGGTTGTGTACACTCTTATCCCGGCATCCATTCTATTTTTCTTCTAGTGCTGTACCTGTCCCGGCTGCCGGCCTATGAGGCCGGCAGCCGGGCAGGTATAGTCTTCTGGTTCTTTTGCTGCCGGCTGGAATCGGTCTTGTACCTTTGCCGGCCGGCTTATGTCAGTCCTTGTCTGCCGGTCACCAAGAGTGTGGCCGGCAGCTGGGTACTACCTTGTGTAGTTGCTGGCCGGCAGCCATTGCCGGCCAACACTGGCTGTTACCGGCCGGCAGTTGCTGCCGACCGGCACAGGCATTTGAACCAGAGTGCTGCCGCCCTATAGCTGTTAAGTAGTATACTTTAAAGCTAGCTGTGGTGTGTGCCGGCCGGCAAAGGCAGGCCGGCACACATCCCCCTATACTGTACTAGTATTCTTCTGTATAGCATATACAGTAAGAAGAAAACTATAGTAAGGGTTTTGGTACAGCACTGTATCTTCTAACACTATTGTGTTTTCTTGCACACCCCTTTGCTGTTGCCCTCAGATAGGAAGCTGAGTTCTTCCCTGTCTATTATCCAGGATTTTAAAATCATTGCTTAGGTGTGAGCTCCACCTGTTTCCTCTGGAAACCTTGCATTGGTTACTCTAGAAGAGATAAACCATTTTTGATTTTATTATCTGGAAGGCTACAACAATGGGTTGTGAGGGAAACACAAGTGTGTGTCTTTCCTTTCTGAATTGTTATGCTATACTATGCATATCCAGTGATACATAGTTCACTTGATACTCATGGAAATTTCTTCTCTTTACAGAAGGACACTCCGAAGTGGGGAAGTGCTTTCTGCAATGTCAGCAGCAAGAACCTCTGCGGACATGAGTTTTGTAGGAGACACGCAGCATACGCTGTCTCCAAGGATGATCTCCGGTATTGGGACCCTCAGGTATGTACTGTGTGCACTAACCTGATTAATGAGACAATTAAATAGCTAGGAAGAAGCTTCGTACCTGGGTAAGGGGCTTCCAAAAGAACACTTCTGGCCCTTATCTTCCAAGTGAGAAGATGAGGGCGTATCCTTTCCCTAAGGCATCAGCTGATGCAGTGATTCCCCAGCCTCAAGAGGAGATCCCCTAAGTTCAGATCCAGGTGGATGCTGAAGTCGCGGTCGCGATGCAAGACATCCAGCTAGATGACAGGATGTCTGATGTGGACGGGTGTCAGGAGGAAGACCTCCTGGCAGAATCCCAGGATGAAGTTACAGCCCCTCTACATCGGCCGGTCTCCCAGTAGAGCTGGGACAGGCCCTCTCTTCTATTGTTGGAATGATCCAACAAATGCAGAAGGAGAATCAGGAGAAGGCGGCTGCAATGGAACTGCGAATGCAGTGCCTTGCAGAATCACATGGGCCCCAGAAAAAGCTCAATGTGAAAGACCTTCCCTTGTGCTCAGATGCTAACCCATGGAGGTATGCTGAGCACATGCCGATGACAACTGGAAAGATCGTCATCTCGGATAAGCTGGGCTCAGTTCCCCTGGAGGGTGGAATTCTGGCCCAGCAAGGCATCATATCCGGACTGTTATGTCCGGCTGAGGAAGGAACCAGCTTCAAAGGAGGAGACAGAGCCGAAGGAGGTCATAGTGATGGACCATGCTAAGGCTCAAGCTCTACTTTCATCCTCGATGAAAGAGAGGGGCTTCTCTAACTCAAAGGTAGTTGCATTGAATAGGAAGCTCCCTTCCTTTGTGTCCTCGCCTACTAGAGCCTTCCCCTTTTTACAGAAAAGGTTTCTGGCTGTACTAAAAGCAATCGAGGCCGGCAAGTCTTGCCCCTCCCTAGAGGAGTGTAAACCCTTGTCGCTGGCCCTGCCTATGGACCACAAAGACTGGAAGAACGTCCATCTTACGTTCTCAGTGGGAAAGTTGGAGGCTGATATTGCCGGACGTCAGTTCGGCAAGGACCCCCCTAAGGTGTCTGACTTTCTTTTGCGAAGTGAGTTCGATACAAAAGAAAGACTGACTGCCTCAATGTCTCTTCAGACTACTCTCGAGACGATGGCAAGTGACCCCAAGGTCCATGAAATGTTCATGGTAGTGGCCAAGCCTCATCTGGCCACAGTGACGAAGGACCTTTATGGCTTCGTCAAGGCAAGGAGAGCTTGTAGGGAGTTCGTGTTTACCTCGGCTACGGTGAGGCACGAGCTAAAGAAACTAATCTCCTCCAACATTTGGGGAAAAGACCCTTCTTCCCTACCGACTTGGTCAAAGAAGCTGTTGATAAAGCCGCCTTGGAGAATAGAAACCTTCTCCAGAAGTGGGGCCTGGCTATCAAAAGAAAGTCTTCCCCGTATGAGGGTTCTCAACCAAAGAAGAAGACTATGAGGACTAGGCTACCGTCTAGGCCAGCCAAGCCTCTTAGACAGCAACAGCAACTGCAATTGCCATTGCCCCCAGTGCCCCAGATCGTGGCACAAACCCCGACCACCTTTCAGTGGGTACCCCAGGCCGTGTCGACACAGTCCACGGCATTCACCCCAGCGTTCGAAGGGCAGTCTACTTCCTTTCGAGCAAAGCCTAGAGGAGCAGCCAGAGGCTCGTCTAGACGCCCCTCAAGGGGAAGGGGACTCAGGGGTGGTCATGGTCAGGAAGGCAAGACCTCAGGACGGCAGTCCAAGCGAGGTGATACCGGTAGGAGGGAGACTTCTGAAATTTCGGGATCGGTGGACCTTCGATCCCTGGGCCCACAGCCTACTCAAGAATGGACTGGGCGGGAGCTGGTACAGCACTCCACCCCCGTGCCTTCGGTTTTTCCAACACTCCACCCCCGTTATGGAGGAGTACGTTCAAGAACTGTTGGAGAAAAAGGGTGAAGCCCATCAATTTCTAAGGGAGGCTGTTTTGTGTTCCCAAGAAAGACTCGGAAAAGCTCAGAGTCATTCTGGACTTGTCGCCACTTAACAAGTTCATAGTGAATTGCAAATTCAAAATGCTAACACTGCAACACATAAGGACCTTACTGCCCAGGAGGGCATATTCCGTCTCTATAGACTTGTCAGACGCATACTGGCACATTCCAATTAGCCATCGACTCTCCCCCTACCTAAGGTTCAGGCTACAACGAAGACTATACGCCTTCGGAGCCATGCCATTCGGGCTAAACATAGCCCCAAGGATTTTTACGAAGCTTGCGAGCGTAGCTCTCAAACAATTTCGCCTAAAGGGAATTCAGGTAGTAGCCTACCTGGACGACTGGTTGGTGTGGGCAGCATCCGAGACAGAATGCTTGCAAGCTTCCAGTCAAGTGATCCAGTTCCTAGAGTACCTAGGCTTCAAGATCAACAGAAAAAGTCTCGACTTTCTCCATCTCAAAAGTTCCAGTGGCTGAGAATCCACTGGGACCTTTTGTCACACCGTTTCTCCACCTCGGCGAAGAAAAGGAAGGAGATAGCGGGTTCTGTCAAGAGACTTCAAGATTCCGAAAGGATATCAAGACACGAGCAGGAGAGAGTACTGCGCTCTCTCCAGTTTGCTTCGGTGACAGACCCAGTGCTAAGAGCACAGCTAAAGGATGCAATCGGAGTTTGGAGAAGTTATGTATCAAACGCGTGAAGAGATCCGAGAAGACCAGCCGCTTCGGCTAAGTACTCTTCTCAGGCCTTGGTCCCAAGCCAGACATCTAAAGAAGTCAGGTTCTTCTTCAGCCACCTCCCCCGTCAGTGACGATTCACTCAGACGCCTCGAAGGAGGGATGGGGAGGTCACTCTCATCGGAAAAAAGTCCAGGGGACTTGGTCCAGGCTATTCAAGACCTTTCACATAAAACTTTCTAGAAGCTAGGGCAGTGCTCCTTACCTTAAAGAAAGTCTCCCTGCGTCATTCGATCCACATAAGGTGGTGATTGACAGCGAGGTAGTTGTGAGATACTTGAATTGACAAGGATCGAGGTCACCACCTCTCAACCAGGTGATGTTGGCCGTCTTCCGATTGGCGGAAAAGAAGAAGTGGTACCTGTCGGCAGTTCACCTTCAAGGAGTCCGCAATGTGACAGCGGACGCTCTATCCAGGTTCACACCGATAGAGTCGGAATGGTCCTTAGACGCAGGATCATTCTCCTTCATTCTGAATCAGTCCAAGAACTGCATATAGACCTCTTTGCGACGAAAGACAACAAGAAGTTGCCCCTGTACGTGCCCCGTACGAGGACCCCTTAGCGGAAGCAGTGGACGCGATGTCCCTCGACTGGAACAGATGGTCCAAGATTTATCTGTTCCCTCCTCACAACCTTCTGTTGAGGGTCCTCAACAAACTGAGATCCTTCAAAGGGTAGCGGCAATAGTGGCCCCCAAGTGGCCGAACAGCGTGTGGTTCCTCCTGGCATTGGAACTGTAGCTGAAGTTTGTACCACTACCAGATCCAGTTCTGACCCAGCGAGCCCAGAAGTCAACTGTCTGCGCTTCATTACAGAAAACCCGGACCCTGCAGCTCATGATTTTCTCTCCCTAGCGGTGAGAAAGCGTTTCGGGATTTCGAAAGCCAGTATAGACTTCCTTGAGGAATATAAGTGCAAATCTACTAGAAGGCAATATGAGTCATCTTGGAGAAAATGGGTGGCCTTTTGTCAAGGCGAAGATTCCGCAGGAGATCTTGACAGACTTCTGCTTATCTTTTTTCCCCACCTCCATGGTCCAGGGTTGGCGGCGAACACGATTTCAGCGTGTAAGTCTGCTTTGACAAGACCCATTCTATATGCCTTCCAGGTCGACCTAGGTAACGAGATCTTTAATAAAGTCCCGAAAGCCTGTGCTAGGCTCAGACCTTCAGCACCTCCAAAGCCCATTTCATGGTCTTTAGACAAGTTCTTCATTTCGCTTCTCTGTTGAGCAATGAAGAGTGTGCGTTAAAGGATTTGACACAAAAAGTTATTTTCCTATTTTGCACTCGCGTCCGGGGCCAGGGTTAGTGAGATTGTAGCCTCTCAAGAGAGGCAGGTCGTGTTCAGTTCCTGGATGGGGAAGAACTGAACCTGTTTCCGGATCCTACGTTTCTCGCCAAGAATGAGTTACCCACCAACAGGTGGGGTCCCTGGAGAATCTGCCTTCTGAAAGAAGATGCATCTCTATGTCCAGTAGAATGCCTAAAGGTCTATCTTCATAGAACTTCAGACTTCAAGGGTGGTCAACTATTCAGGGGAGAAACATCAGGCTCAAATTTATCTCTGAATCAACTCAGAGCGAAAATCACATATTTTATTCGCAGAGCGGATCCTGACAATACACCCGTAGGTCACGATCCGAGGAAAGTTGCCTCATTCTTAAATTTCTTTAATTGTATGGATTTTGAACATCTCCGTTCATACACTGGCTGGAAGTCTTCCAGAGTGTTCTTTCGCCACTATGCGAAGCAAGTAGAGGAACTAAAAGAGATCTGTGGTAGCAGTGGGTCGCGGTGTTAACCCTACTGTTTAACTCTGCGAGGAACAGTGGTCTTAATTGGGACGATTAATTCCAGGGTGAGTGTGTAGTTACATACTGTACTACAAACTAAGTGAGGGCACTGTGTTGCCCATCCAGACTGTTCCATTTCCGAAGGTGAAACTAGCATAAGTGCAGACATGTGTGCCGAGCGTTTCTAACGCTAATGTCATTGATTTGTAATACAGGCTTTTATGACTTTGATACCTCGGTATCTTAAAAGTGACATCTAATGTTTTTCTTTCAGACAAACAAGCTCTGTTTACTATCATACTTATGCTTATAGTTTTGGGTTATCCTCTTCTTATATATATATATATATAATTGTGGTTAACCTGTCTATTTATTGCCTGTCAATAATCTGGTTCTTGAGAACCTTGCGTCTCCTTCACCTGTGTCAATTTATTGGTATAATTAAGCATTCATTCTATGTACCTTATCTGGGATAATTCTAATAGAATTGTTCTTTTATGCAAGCTATGTTGGATTGGTTTTCCTCCTATGCGGATATAAAACCTTTGTCCAATACAAGTATTGTGCGGAAAACTGGTCGATATTTCATATTGACGCAGTGGTCCTTTACAAACTATGCTTTACTTAATATAGGGCGAGACCACTATATTAGCTTGCCTGGTATTCATACATAGATATATGTACTCTTCGAGACTTTTCCAGAGTCTAGTAGGACTCTTCCCTGTAGGGGGCAGGAAGCTCTAACATAGTTTATAGTTAGTTGAAAAGATGTATAACGGTAACATCTTAGGTCTCTAGGTCTAGTCGACCGGGAAAAAATTACCTCCGGGGAGTACGGCACGTTCTGAGAATCCACAGATACAGTAATGCTCTGGTACACTTCCATCAGGACGACATGGCTTGAGCCCAAAAAACGGATTTTGAGCGAAGCGAAAAATCTATTTTTGGGTGAGATGGCCATGTCGTCCTGATGGACCCGCCCTTGCCTTTCTAAGAAAGGGCTGTAGGACCCCTCCCTACATACAGTATCTGTAGCACCTCGTGTACGCTACAAGGAATACAGATGGCGCCAGGATTGGCGCCAGGCACGCATACGAATCGGGGGATAGGGAAGCCTTGGGAGCGGCTCCCCTTTTTCTTTCCCGAATTCGTATCTCGTCAATCACCTCCTACGAGACGAAATCTCTGTCCAGGATGTAGATTGCCATGTGACGTGTCTAGAATACGTCCTCTGATATGTCGCGATATCCCTTTCACGAGGGATACTCGCTCCAGGAGTTAGAATTCTGGTACCTTAAGGTAAATTCTCTGGGAATATCGCCGTAGTTGTAATATACCCTAGGAAGCTACCCTATAGGAACTTCCATCAGGACGACATGGCCATCTCACCCAAAAATAGATTTTTCGCTTCGCTCAAAATCCGTTATATAATGCATTGGTGGCGATTGAAAATGGAAGTCATCTCTCGGGACAATCTAAACTACACTACATGCCAATGATTTGTAATAATATGTTAATTGTAAACGTGAAATAATATACCCAAAAAGCATATGCCTATATATATATATATATATATATATATATATATATATATATATACACATACGTATATGTAAATATTTATATATAAATATGTATATATATATATATATATATATATATATATATATATATATATATATATACACATACGTATATGTAAATATTTATATATAAATATGTATATATATATATATATATATATATATATATATATATATATATATATATATATATATATATATATATATATATATATATATTTGTGTGTGTGTGTGTTTAATTTCAGGGGATAACTACCGTACCTATTGGTTGGAACTTCAGCTCCTTTTTTGTTTTTTTCTTTTACAGTCACGCCCATTTTTTTGGGGGGGGGGGATCACTACCACACTTTATTTACTGTCTCTACTGCACCTATTCTTTCAAAATAAGTCTGTGAAAATTACTAATGTTTCTATTTAAATGTATCAAGTCTCTCTCTCTCTCTCTCTCTCTCTCTCTCTCTCTCTCTCTCTCTCTCTCAAATTCAATATATATATATATATATATATATATATATATATATATATATATATATAATTTTATTATTATTATTAGTAGTATTGTTATTATTATTTTTATTATTATTATTATTATTATTATTATTATTATTATTATTACTACCATTAGCCAAGATGCAACCTTAGTTGGAAAAGCAAGATGCCGCCCAAGCGCTCCGACAGAGAAAAATAGCCCAGTTAGCTAAAGAAACAAGTAGATCAATAAACTTTAAGATTATTAATGAATGATTAAAATAAAATATTTTAAGAACAGTAACAACATTAAGATACATCCCATATATAGATTGTTTGGTGATCTTAGTGCTGTCAGGTGTATAAGCATAGTGGATAATGTGGAAAGAATAGGCCAGAATATTCGGTGTGTTATTATTATTATTATTATTATTATTATTATTATTATTATTATTATTATTAGCTACAACCTTAGTTGGGAAAGCAGGATGCTATAAGCACAAGGGCTCCAATAGGTAAAAATTGCCCAGTGAGGAATGGAATTAATGAAACAAATAAACTATATGAGAAGTAATGAACAATTAAAATGAGATATTTTAAGAAGAGTAACAACATTAAACAGATTTTTCATATATACACTATACAAAGACACTTATGTTATCCTGTTCAACATGATAACATTTGCTGCAAGTTTGAACTTTTGAAGTTCTACCGCTTCAACTACTCGGTTAGGAAGATTATACCACAATTTGGTCACAACTGGAGTAAAATCTGTAGAATACTGTGCAGTATTGAGCCTCATGATGGAGAAAGCATATGTATTAAGATTAACTGCATCTCTAGTACTATGAACAGGATGGTACTATCTGGGAAGAGCTGACTATAAAGGATAGTCAGAATTATGAAAAATCTTATGGAACATGCATAACGACCTAATGGAACGACGGTGCCTGAGATTAATATCTAGATCAGGAATAAGAAATTCAATAGACCGTAAGTTCCTATCTAACAAACTAGCTCCTGAAAACCAGACTGGAGAATAATACTCGAAACAAGTTTGAATGAAAGAATAACGAGAACACTTCTTCAGAATAGATTGATCACCGAAAATCTTACAAGACTTTCTCAATAATCTAATTTTTTTGTGCAATAAAAGAAGATACAGAACTAATAGGTTTCACAAAAGTAAACTTACTGTCGAGAATCACACCTAAAGTTTTAAAAGAGTCATATAGAGTTGAAGAATCATTATCAATGCGAAGATCCAGATGTTGAGGAGCAACTGTCCTCGACCTACTTACAATCATACTTTGAGTTTTGTAAGGGTTCCACTTCATGCCCCATAATTTGCAACATGCTCTAATTTTAGCTAGATATCTAGCAAGGGATTCAGCAACCCTAGATCTACATCCAGGAGATGGAATTAATGCAAAGATAGTAGCATCATCTGCATAAGCAACAAACTTGTTTACTAGGCCAAACCACATGTCATTTGTATATAGTATGAAAAGTAATGAACCAAGAACACTACCGTGAGAAACACCATATATCGCATTCATATACTCACTATGGTGCCCATCAACAACAACTCTTTACAATCTATTACTTAAAAATTCAATAATGATGCTAATAAAAGACCCACTCACTTCTAACTGTTTGAGTTTAATAATAAGGATCTCACGGTCTGAGGCAGCACTAAAATCAAGGCAAATCATACTAACTTCCTGACCATTAGGGATTCTGTATAGCATTAGAGGTTGTAAGAAAGGCATCACTTGCTCGAAGGCCTTTACAAAAGGTAAATTACAAACTAGGGAACAGATGATTACCTTCAGCAAACCTATTTAGAAGTTCTGCCAAAGGACGTTTTAAATCTTTAAATAATATGGGAGTGTGTGAGGTGCCGTTAGGTGATAACTGAGAGAAGAAGTGAATGAAACTAAACTTTATTAAACAGACATTGAGCTTGAAAATTATACAAAATTAAACATGAGTTATCAGGTTTATTCCGGTTGGTTCATTAAAAGTGCAGAGAAGAGCGAGTGAGGAGACAAAAAAAGCAAAACCATTACAGTTTGCAGGAGTGTATGAAACACATGGCTCTCCCCCCCCCCACCTAAAACTTACATATATGTGAAATATTGCACCCTGTTCTTGAGAGGCATGCTGTAGGCGGGTATGTAGGTTTTAGTTTTAGGTAAGCAATGGAGACCCAGTTTTCTTTGCTAGGAGTGTTGATGAAGAAAGCCTTTGGAGTATGATGGATCACAAGGAAACGACCCGTGTAAGAGGGCGTTAGTGGTGGCTTGCTCGTGCCATTGTGCAGGAAAACGTGTGTTGCTGATTGCAGATCTGTCGGTATTTGTTGGAGGCAAGGTGTAAATATTCCCACAATTTGATGTAGGTGCTTGGGAGTATCGGGGGAGGTTGTAGACGAAAAACATTTGGCAGGAACCACCAACGAGTTGCCATACACCATTTCAGCTGCTGAGACATGCAGGGCATATTGGGAGTGATTCATCGTCCCAGGAGCACAGAGTAAACCTGTTGGAGTCATTGCAGCAGGACATCAAAGCTCCTTTGATGGTGCGATGAAAATGTACAACTATTCTGTTGACAGCAGGGTTGTAGGTGTTGTCTGATGTAGGGTGATGCCCAGGAAATTCCTCTAATGATGTACACAATTGAAAGGGGAAAGGGGTACCCCTGTTAGAAGTAATATGCTCATGGATACTGAATCTCGTTATCCACCCTGAGAGTAAGGCAAATATACATGAGGCTGATGTTGCTGTTTCCATGAGAATAGCAGTCAATGACATAAACAGGTAACGATGTCCTTGTGATGTAGGTAGAGGACCTATTGCATCATAGTGAATGTGGGCAAAACAACGTTCAGGTTGAGGAAAGGTGCTCACTCCTGAATCACTGGGTCGATGTACTTTTGAGGTTTGGCATGAAGTACATGTGTGGACCCAATCCTTAGCATCCTTAGTAATGCCGTGCCAAATGAACTTAGTCTTCAGTAGCTTTGCGGTGGATCGGCGCGAGGGATGTGAAAGGCATTGAAAAAAATCAAACACCTGTTGGTGCATGGGAGCAGGTATCCATGGTCTTGGTCTACCAGTATTGACATCACAGAGGAGGGTGGCATTGGAATTGTAGAGGGGGACGTCTTCCCAACATAGGGATATGCAGGATGCCTTACATGCTTAGTACTTTTGATCTTTTTGTTGGGATTTTGCCAAGCCATTGTAATCTAATCCCAGGTGAAAGGCGGTCAATGTGGTACCACCCGTGTGTCACACGATAGTACATCGTAACGACATTTCTCTTTTTTGTATATATTATCCTTTGTATCTTTGCTATCCCCTCGCACTGACAGCAATGTTACGAGCCAGAGTAGGTTGTGAGTTAAAGGCGAGATGAATGCAACCGAGTCTTTGACTCAAAACCTAATCTTGGCTTGTCACATTGATGACCAGTCATGCCGCTAATGCGGAACTGGACTTATGCGAACTGAAACAAGCAAACGCCTCTATGCTGGCGAACGACGAAAGTTTGAATGAGGCAGCGCCAACTTCTGTGGAGTCCGCCATAGTAACAGTGAGGGGGGGAAAGCAGGGGGAGCGAATTGACCTTCAGGGTCACCAATGTAATGAGCCAAGAGTAAGTGGCGAGAGTGACGTACAGCTAAGTGCACCCTTAGCAATTTGCAGTTGAAGGTAGAGTAGCCAGATTCTGCCTTGGACAGTTTTCTACTTAAGAATGCCAATTGGCGGGGCCACCCGTTGACCAATTGCTCGAGTACTGCACCAATAGCAACATCGCTGGCATCATTAGAGAGAAGGAGAGGTGCATGTGGCACATGGAAACTGAGAGCAGCAGTGGATGATAGGGCATTCTTTGCATTGCAGAAAGCCGCTTATTGAAGGGGACCCCACTTCAGGTCTTTTGGCTTGCCCTTGAGGGAGTCATAGAGAGGGGCAAGAGTGGCAGTGACGTCTGGCAGGAAACGGTGATAGTAGTTGATCATGCCCAAGAATTTTTGCAGTACTATGATGGTCAAGGGCGTTGGTAAATTCTGAACGGCTGCTACCTTCTCAAGGTGGAGGTGGACTGCTTCAGGAGTGATTGCAGTGCCCTAAAAACGATACTTTGTTGGCGCCAAAGGTATATTTGTCGCACAGGATTACAAGGCTGTTCTGTTATAGGTGGTCTGATGGAGGTGTTCCTCTTTGAAGGAAGAGAACACAAGCATGTCATCCAGGTATACAGAAGGGGAGGTCCCCTAGGATGCCATCCATGAGGCGTTAAAAAGTGGCCCCAGCATTACGAAGGCCAAAACAAGAGTAATGGAAGGTGTATGTACTGAAGGGGGTGGTGATGGTAGTCTTGAGGATGTCTTCTGGGTTCATGGTTACCTGATAATACACCTTCAGGAGGTTGAGCATGGAGAAAATCTTCATTTTGTGCAAGTAGGAGGTTATGGGAGTGATGGTTGGGAGGGGATAATGGTCTGGTTCTGTCTAGTTGTACAAACACCTGTAATTCCAACACCGACGCAGGGAGCCATCTTTCTTTCGGTGAACGTTTGTGCCAAAGGAAGTGGTGTCAGATGCCTGAATGTGGCGAAGACGGGGGCCCCTGTTGTCTTGATATAGTGATAAATACCATGTTTGGTAGGAACTGTTGGTGTTTGGCGAAGTTCTGGATGTAAGAATTCCAGGTATGACGTGAGGAGTTGCGCTGATGTGGATAGCAAGGTGAGGAACATTTACCAAGAGGTGGAAATGAGAGAGGAAATCCGCACCGAGGATTGGCAATATGGCGTCAGCAACCGCCCAGAAACTTTCATTGATATTGATAGCTTCCAAACAATAATGTGAAGGTCTCAAACACATGGATGGGGATTGAAGATCCATTGGGAGCTACCAGGTGGTCGTTGGCAGGCTTAGACAGTCTACTTCATATCCTGGATAGTGGCCTTGGTAGAAGAGAACAGCAAGCACTCGTGTCTACCAAAAATCGCACGCCTGTACCTGCATCGTATAAAAAGAAATGATTACTGACACAAGCCATGGCCTACTTACATGTTTTTTGGCCACTGACAACTGTTTGCACATTTCTTCACAGCAGCCCCCAATCTGGAGTGGTAGCCTCATAACTGCCGACGATTGGCGTCAGTAAGTGGATGTGGATGGACGTGAACTACTGGTGGCATATGTGGAAGGTGGACGGTTTTGTCAGGGCTATGGCACATCACAGGGTGGGCGTCTGTGTTCTACCACATTCACGTCAGCTTTGTCTATGTTCTATGATGAAAAGTTGTCGTCTTTATCAGAAGTGGCTCATTGATGGAGGTCTTGAAGGTGGTGAAGTGGCTGTCTGTTCATTAGGGGGTCGACTTTGGCATCAGGTCCTTCATAGGTAAGGTATCGACATCGGGAATAGAAACGTGTACAGGTTCGGGTAGGCATCGTACCCAAAGGGCAAGAAGTAGGTTCACCTGCCGAGGAGGGCTGTCTGCGGTAGGTTGCAGGTGAGCAGTACTGGTCCTTTTCCTGGAGAGAGCAAAGCCTTTTGATTCCCCAATGGTTATTGAGAGTAATGAAAAAGTTTGGCTATACAGGAAGCTGGTGATAGCGAGTACTGCTCCAGGAAGCATGTTTGAGGGCGTCGTACGCTGTTGGGGTGTCCCCTCGGTCACATAGCCAATGTGAGATTTCCAAGAAAGTATCATCTTGGATCGCCGCGAGAACGTAGTCTGCTTTGGTGCTTGAGCGAGTCACACCCTTAACGCAAAACTGGACCTGGTGCACTGAAATCAGGGAAATGCCTCTGTACTGGAGAAGGGCAGTAGATTCATGGGTGTGGGGTTGATAGGAGAATCAGGGTTGGAGGGAGGCATCATCAAACATTAACACACAGCAGTAAGGGGGAAGGCGGGAGGGAGCTGGACAGTTTGGTGGTCACCAATGTGCGAGACACCGATAGGTTATAACTGAGTGGCAAGGTGAACACAACTAAACTTTATTAAACAGACACCGAGCTTAAATACCAGGACTTGCGATCAAGATGGTTACACAAATTGAAACAAAATTAAACATGAGCTATCAGGCTTATGCAGGTTGGTTTTTAGCAGTGGAGTGAAGACCGAGTACTGATAAAATAAAAAACAAAACCTTACAGTGTACAGGCGTGCATGAAACACGTGTGGTACAAGGAGTTATTAAAATTAGGCGGTAATCAGCTATACTTCAGGCACCACAAACGTATTTACGTAATGGAGTAACATTACCTATTCTCTAACAAGTGCTAAAAGAACCTCTTCATGCTAACTTGCAGAAAAATAACAGATAACTTTGGAGCTAAGAAATCTGGAATCTTATAATAAACAAAGGAAAAATACCATTTTGGTCTACACCATATATATATATATATATATATATATATATATATATATATATATATATATATATATATATATATATATATATATATATATAATGTGCGTGTGACATGCTAAGCACATCGAACAGTATCATTTGATTTAACCTAACCTAATTTCAATAAAAAATTGCCATTTCATCCTCCAGTTGGAATGTGTTTGTTGTTAGGAAGGTTTTGCCAATTTTTAATGCTGTCATGATTAGTCGTTATTCGCCGGATTTTTTTCTTTTCCCTTTTTTCTCTCTTGTCGTCTCCCTTTATGAATGACCTATTCAGGCGAAGGTCTGAATTCAGGGCTTTGTCCGCGAGGGATGTTGATTATATTTTAAATTTTATCGAGGTATGACTTCAAAAGGCTTGACAGATCTCGTCTGTTGATTAATGTGAGTTATAGTAATTCGTCGATTGTTTGTTATGAGAAAAAAGATTATGATTAAAGATGAGTAGGTCTGTTGTTAAGTTATCATTTTAAACTGGATATGGTTTTACCCCAATTATGAGCCAATAATTCTAGCAAAGCTTTAACGATTTGTATGTGTATTTAAAACTGAATTCAAGAACTTGCTGCCAAATTTTGTGTCGTTTATTTTTATGTGTATGTATGATGAGTGGCGATTGTGATTGTTCCAGTATTTTGAAATGTAACACTGCAGTTGACATTATGAATTGTTATGGAAATCTTTGCACATGGACGCTAGAAATTTAATATTTTACTGACTGCTTATACACGTAGGGATTGCCAAGCTTCTCATTAGCTATTGTTAAACTCTCATTGTTAACAACCTCTTAAGAAAGTAGAATATATGAGATTTGTCAGGATTAACGGGAAAGCTTGAAATTGCTAGATTATTCCTTCCATTGGGGTACAACACTATGTTAAGGAGGTAGGGAAATAATTTATTTTATTTTTACAAAATTTAGCTTTTCTCAGGATTCCCTCAGATATTTAATGTATCCACAGCCCTTCTTCTGTGATTGCTTGTATCATTTGACAGGGTTACCTTTCCAGCTAAATACCCCAATATTAAGGTGTAAGATATACTGTAATATGATCTTATCACTAATTGCAAGGTAAAACCAGGTTACTATCCTCCTCTTTGGGGATTTTGTGATGAAGATGTTTTTAGTAACAATGCTATTTGCCTTTCTTTGAATAAGCTTGTTTTGTTAATTATTGAAGCTTTCAATTGAAATATTTCATCTAAAATGGTGCGATGATTATGAATGAGATTTTACATATAGATGTATATATAGACATATATATATATATATATATATATATATATATATATATATATATATATATATATATATATATATATATATATATATATACATACACACACAAACGTGAATCAAGGATGAACTAAATGTGCAAGGAAACGTCCACAACAGTATATGTTTCCTATACCTACAAAGAACACTAATCGACAGAGCATCAGCTTTCTTACACACTGTTCCATTTACCTGTCTCATACAGGTAAAACATAAAGTTGCAGGTGAAAAGTTAAAAAAACATATAGTGACTTTGAATAAGGACATTCCTGTTAAAAGACATTTTTTAAAGTTATATTACATTCTAGTAATTTCTTGAAAAAGAGTGTCTAGCCATGAAGAAATACGAAAATTATTATTTGGTCTTTAGAGTAATGGCAATTTTAAAAAATTATGAAGACCTAATTGTAGTGGAAAACCCGAAATTTCGAAGTTATTACTAAAATGAAATATATATTTTCATCTTTCAGAGAAATGCCTTGAAGCACCACGCATAATTGTTTGTGTCCAAAGCATTATGTAAGGTTGAAAGTGGTGTGGACATTATTCCTCTGAAACAAGAACTCACTGTAAAACCCCCTCACTTTTATATTCCTACTTTGTTCTTTGCGCTTGGTATCTATAACAGACAATTAAACCAAAAACAGAATCAGATTTATCACGAATTAGAATTATGCAAGGCCGTATAAACAAGATTTAATTGAGAAATATACGAATGGTTTATAAATGTCTTAAGATAACCTCTTTACCAGGAAAATGATTAAATTAAAGATGAAAATTAAGAGTCGTTTCGCTTCTTGAGCGCGATTGCTCGCTTCGTTAATGGACCATTTTCCTTCCCTGATAAATATTTCCTTGATATTTTTGCCTTCGCATCGGGGAGCAAGCTGCTGCTTAAGAGTCAAGAGATCCACGTCATTAAAGCTTGACCTTATGAATAAAGTAGCCAGAAATGGTCAGTGGATAGAATTTTCTCAAGTTTGCCTAAAATTTTTCTCTTATCATTTGGAGCTCATTAAGGTAATCACCGTGGCGTTTATAGGGTTACTGCCGAGGTCGTAAATAAGTATCGCTATCCATGAGAAATGGGTAATATACGAGTTTACCTGTTGCTTCCTCATGTTACACGAGTCACCCCTTAGAGGGCTTTCTTAATGAGGGAAGAACCACCCGTTAATGGGATGTTCACTATTTTTGTCACAAAATGGACATTATGGCTTGGAAGGTGATAGAATCTCTCTCTTTCTCTCTCTCTCTCTCTCTCTCTCTCTCTCTCTCTCTCTCTCTCTCTCTCTCTCTCTCTCTCTCTCTGCTTTTTTAGTTGGTCAGCCAAAAGCCCAGGTGTTTTATTTTCTCCTCGGCGGATAAATTATACTTTACTGAAGAATTAAGGTGACTGATGAAACGTAAAACACAGATCTAGATTTTTAAATCATGTTTAAAAAATTTGATTTCATTTTGTAAAAAAGTATCTTCTGACGAAAAGTGTAATTTTTTGTTAATAAATAGTTTATTTCAAACCTTTTGTGTAAATAAAAAACCGGGTCATGTTCCTGCTTTTCCGTGATTGAATTAGAAAAAAAAAAATGTTTACTTGAAAGAAATTTAAATGTCCTTTAGTTTCTAAGATAACTCTGCAAAATGCTTTTTCCAAACCAGGAAATGGAAGGTTTCACTGTCTCCGTGGGTCACATTTCAATTCCTAGTTTCTTGTTTAGGTTGGGACTTTTAAGATTCATACTTTCGGATGTTGAACGATTTATTTTTATGAAAGTCCAAAAATTTTCACTTAAGTTATTGCTATTTAGATAACGATAACTTTATTTTCGTCAGAAAATACCTGTGAATTATTAAATTTTTCTGGAGGTCAGTGGTCCTTGTAAAGGTCTTTGCAGCGTCCCCGTCAGCCCCACAGCACCCACGTTTTACCATTGTTTGACCTCTGTTTATTTCTGCCATACGCTACAGGAGGCTTCCCGATTTGAATTACACAAGAACGTAGAATGTCCTCCCTGGCACCAGTGTTTGATCATATGGCTCAAATTCATAATTCCATAATTTCCTGATTTCAGTACCGTTTAATTGGGTCACTTAAACACCTCATCCTTTTATTTATTTATAGCGGTCTTGATTTGAGTTTTTTTTTTTTTTTTATCCAAGTGTCTCATTAAGCTGCATTTTTACCGTGTGGGGACCATATAGCTACTGTTATCAAACCTTTGTTCTTACCATTCATTCATCATCATCATTTCAGCCTTCAAAAGTCCTTTGTTGGATGTAGGCCTTCCCCAGGTTCCTCCACAGATTTCTATTGCAAGCTATTCTGTTTTCGTACAATTTGGATGGTCAACTTTTTTAGTTATTTTTTGTTGAAAATATTAAATTAACGCCTCTCTCTCTCTCTCTCTCTCTCTCTCTCTCTCTCTCTCTCTCTCTCTCTCTCTCTCTCTCTCTCTCTCCCTGCGAGAGGTGATATTAGATTTTTTTTTTCAATTCTGCGTTATGTAAAGTCACTGTTAATTCTGGCAAATCCTTTTATAATAGAATTTGTATTTAGTAATTTACTCGTATTATATTCCGTAATATGTAAACTGTATATTGATTTTCACGCTCATAAACTTATTTGAGCTCGCATATTGCATGTAGTGCGAAAAGAGATACATGGAAATATATAAAGCATACAAAGGAGTGATAACAACTAGATAAGGGATGAGACTTTAGGGTACATCAGATTGCATGATTTTTGAGGTTACTGAAACCCATTATCTTTGCATTGTATTTTTAGTGCCTTGCTGATCTTTTTCATATATAACAACAGTCAGGCGGTGACAATGTTATGTTAAATGTACATATTTTGCTGTACAATATTCTTTTTTACGAATTTCTAACACTGAACTTCGATATTTTTTATAATTCTGCCTCGAGTTATCCTTTTTTCATCAGAAGGATTTGCTTGGAAGGTACACAGACGGACATACCCAATGATGGAGATTGATGATAACGTTAGTAAAGATGGTCGTAAGCAGATTAAGTCGAGAGCAGATGCAACAATGATACAATGGGAAGACCATGAGAAACATGTATTTAAAAAATTCATGTCCACTGATTTGAAGACATTTTAATTCTCTTTCAATTGGTAATCCCATAAGCGTCGGTGCTCCTCCATAATGCCTTGACAAGATTTGGCGAAGATTTACCCATAAGAGCATTTCTCTTAAGTTCCCCTCCGGACAACACCACCACAACAAAGGTGTTGGGTTCAGCCTTATCGTGACATTCGTAGTAAAGAAAAAAAGAAAAAGAAACTCGCGACAAAACATCATCACATCTCATTTGAAAAGATGTGCCGCAAACTTTGCCCTCTTGCTGACCGTCTTGAAATATTTATGAATGGAGACTCAATGGCGTGGCATAGAAGTCGTCGTCTGAGAGCCACACTAAGGATGAGAGTCCTATGCAACGCTTATAGCCCTACAGGACTAGAGAGCATTCGTGTGTCTCATATTCTTATAGGCACCATTTCACCGCAACTGCCACCTCGATTCGTTTTAGAGTTTTCTGCGGTTTAATGAGAGGGTTTTTAGGAGTCTGTGCCGACACAAGAAAAGGCCTCCGCCGTCGGCTCATTCATGTGAAGGATGAGCCTTCGCGGATGATTTCCTCCATAGAAAGAGCAAGTGTCTATTGTTCCATCTTCTAAAGTAGGATTGTTGGACATCTGTTATAAGTAGAAAACTGTCAGGGAAAGAACTTTCTTTATAATTTATGGGTGTGAGTTGACTTG
>NC_090726.1:156377514-156392514 GCF_036898095.1 Palaemon carinicauda
TGTTACTGTATGGGTAGGGAGATTTGGTTAAACCCGCTAGCATGTAAATCATGAAAAACAGTTAGCATTTAGGTTTAGAGTTCTTTTAGAGCCTCTGGTGACATGATTGATAGCGACTTTGTCTATCATTTGAAAAGGCTAGTTTTGATCCCAGTGTGAGGTAGAAATTTATTCTATTTGTACACGATTTAGTGTTGATTTTCATCACACACACATTATATATATATATATATATATATATATATATATATATATACATACATACATACATACATATATATATTCAAATAAACCATATGTTTTAATACATTAATGTCTGGATTCTCTTACCAACCTCGGGATCAAAGCCCCAGGTGAAACCACTCAAAGACAATAGCATCTGACCGGTTGGGATTCGAACTGTAGGCCACGATGCTTGTATGACAGTGACAATACGTGGCTAAATGGTATTGTCATCGTCATACAGGCATTATTGTCACTGCCATATAAGCATCCTGGGCCAGAGTTCGAATCCCGGCCGGTCGGATGATATAGCCTTTGTGTGGTTTCGCATGGGGCTTTGATCCCGAGGTCGGTAAGAGAATCCAGACATTAATGTATTGAAATATATGGATTATTTGAATATAAAAAACATGTCTAAATGTGCAAAATTTTTCATATATATATATATATATATATATATATATATATATATATATATATATATATATATATATATCTATATATGTATATTGCCAATGATTTGTTCTTATATATTGCCAACGACTTGTTCCTAATAAAGGTAGTTCCAGAGGGACAAGATGCTGTTAGGTTATCCTGTTAATTTGAATCAAGGATCAACACTCAAGTAGCTAAGACCCGTATAACAGTCTCATTATATAGCATACATCTTGAATTCTAAAGTACTTTGGAGGTTCAAATAACTTTTCCAAATCAGTCTTCGTCGCTTTTGTCTGTTAAAATCTTAAGAATTTCATCCCTTTACTAGATGAAACCGTCTCCAAACACTTAATTGACATTTTCACCTATAATTACCTTCTTATCACTACCTTCTTATCACAAGTCTATAGACTCTTCTTACACGTGTGCGCGCGCTTTCTCACACAGTTTTTGCCGGTTGACGTAATTATCGTTTATCTTTTATTTATATTAATTTGTTATCTTCATTTGTATTATTTGTTTGCAATTATTTTTATATCATTCTTTGCGTATCCGTTTCTTTTCCGTACAGCCCAATTTTCCCTCTCGGGACGCTTGAATTGTTAACATTCTACTTTGTCAACTTGTTAAGGCTGTAGTTTTGATTGTAACAACAACAACATTGATAATAATTGTAATAAAAATGATAATGATAAGAATAATAGTTATTTTGTTACTTCTAATCAATAGAAGCACAATAAATAACAATGATGACGTCGATTAACGAAAAAGACAGATGGTAGGGTTTGGGATTTAAACATGTCAGATCCCCACCACGCCTCTTCTTCAGCTTACCACAAAGGCAAATAGTTTTCCCGTCTCTTCACGTGACTGAGGTAAATCGTATAAAAGCCACCACCTCCAGTGTGTATACTTTCGGCCACAGCTGAACCGCACCTCTGTTTTGGAACATCGCCTTTCTTGGCTCTCTTAAGGCGGTGTCGTTTGCTGTCTTGTCACCTGGGTCACGGGGTCAGACGCAGCTGCCTGTCGTCTTGAATACGGTCAGTCAAGGTGTTGCATTAAGAGAGAGTGTATCTTATGCAATTTCGCTCTAATTAATCTCTTAGCTGATCGCTGGTTAATCTCTTAGGTGATCGCTGGATGATCGAAAAAGGAATGACTTGAAGAGTGAGAGGATGATTAAGTGTTTTAGAATTTGTGATATATTAACGAATTATTCATAATGACTCAAAAGTGTAATTTGCTAAATTAAGTAGTTTTACATTCTGTTTAGTCAGTTGTTAGTTACTTGGTAAACTATGGAATAAATAATGGTTCTCTTACAAGAATCGACATGCATTTGTTAATGGCCTAAACTTATAAAAAACAGAATTAGTCAAAATTTTGTTAGAATTTTCAAATTTTTTCTTCCTTTTAAATTCCCCACTGCTGCCTTAAATTTGCTTGTTTTAGTTGAGCGCCTCCAATTTGGATATTCCCTGCGGAACATCTGTCAAAGTCACATACTGTGCTTATAACTTTAAGGCTAATTGCTAACCACTTTTATTCATCACCTCATTGGCTCGAATATACAACCAGCACAGCACCGCGAGTTTCAGGTCGCAAATGAATCTGCTTTCGTTTTGCAATAAAAGGACAGGCAAAGGTTCCGGGAAGGTTTTCATGCCGTTCAACATGTCTTTCTAATTAAACGACTGTACCTCTCTCTCTCTCTCTCTCTCTCTCTCTCTCTCTCTCTCTCTCTCTCTCTCTCTCTCTCTCTCTCTCTCATACACACTAGCATATATATATATTATATATATATGCATATATATATATATATAAATATATATGCATATATAAATATATAGATATATATATATTTGTATATATATACATGTATATATATATATATATATATATATATATATATATATATATATATATATATATATAAATCTATGTACTGTATATAAATTATTCAATTATTCTTATATATGTATATATATACTATATATATTTATATATATATATATATATATATATATATATATATATATGTATGTATATATACACACACATATATATATATATATATACACTGTATATATATATGTGTATATATATATATATATATATATATATATATATATATATATAAATCTATATACTGTATATAGATTATTCAATTATTAATTTATATGTATATATATATGTATATATATATATATATATATATATATATATATATATATATATATATATATATATATGTATGTATGTATGTATGTCTTCAACATTTATTAGTTGCCTTTTCCCTTAACAAGGCGTAACTTCAGAAGGAAAACAAGAATCATTGCCGCATTCATCCCTAAAGTTTATAACCACTTCCTACACCTACACAGGAGTTGATCAATTGTGTGTCGAACCCCCTACTACTACTGTACCATACACTCCTATTTCGCATGCGCACTATACTAAAATATCTTTCATACAGTCTAATTATTTTCAAGCTATCATTTTCACTAAACTGTTTTAGTCTAATGTTTCCACATGACTGAACAACAAAACACTTTTATCCATACTTTTTTTCTATGCAAACCTTTTTACCACTTCTTCATATCTCCACATTTTTCAACCGACCCGTGCCTCTCACGCCACATACACTTTGGTGACAGTTTACATAAAGAGCTTCAAAATTATTATTTTCCATTACCATTCAGTATAAGTACTTCGCTTCCATAAAAGAGCATTCATTCATTCCCACATAGGTCTCCACAGACAATTTAAGTCTCTTCCTGTGTTTCATACATCGTTCCACTATTCTTGACTCTTGAGTCACATATTGTGTGGCTCCCCTTTTCTCTCGGCTTTCCGACATCCAGAATATTTGTTCCCAGGTATTTACGTGATTTCACTACATAGCTTCTTCCACCATCCATATTAACATTCATCATCTAATATTTCCATATCACATCTATTCTCATCACTCCACTCTTGCTTACATTTGTATCAGCTTTCATGCTACAGTTAATTTATTATTAATTTTCTTACTCAGCAACTCTATATTTACGTCCTTTCTTTTTTTTCTGACATCTCACACTACGTCATCAATACAGATCTTCAATGGAAAGGTAATAACAAATCTGCTCAGATCTTCATTCATATTGAACTTATTCCCCTGACTACATCCTTCAACCCCCCCCCCCTTTTTTTTTGTTATCATAAAATCTTTGAATTGCTTTCTTCAGGCCACCATTCATACCGTAAATCCTCAAAACACTCCACATTGTCTCTCTATTGATCCTATCATAGGTCCATGTATGCTTTATTCTGTACAACTTTTTTTTTAACTTTTCAAATAACTGTTCTACTACAAAACTTGGAACCAAACTGCCTTTTCCCTATTAGTACTTCTGTCACCTGTTGTATTTTCTCAATTTAAATCCTACTAGATACCTTTCATGGTATATCAAGTAATGTTATTCCTTTATCATTCATACAGCCACCTTTATCACCCTTACCTTGATATAATAGAAAAAAAATCCTTTCACCCATTCCATCAGTACTTTACAGACCTTGGTATCTACTCAATCAAACTGTTACCAGCAAGGTTACCACCATCCCACTTCTAATGCCATCAACTCCTGGTATCTTTCCTTTATTCAACCTCTTAGTCGCTCTTCTTATATTATTGTAGGTTACTTCATTAAAAATTCTCAACTTCATCATAATCTTTCAAGTTTTTCATCATTCATATGTGCCTCTGTTGTATCCTTCATGTTCAACAAATCTTCAAAATCTACTTAGGACTGCGTTTACGTCTGACCGCAGCTTTAACTACCATGAGATTCATTTGTTCATTAACTTTTCTTTGTACTTAATTCCTTTAAAGCCACTTATCATTTTCCCAAATGTCATACACACACACACACACACACACACACACACACATATATATATATATATATATATATATATATATATATATATATATATATGTGTGTGTGTGTGTGTGTGTGTGTGTCTGTGTGTGTGTTAGCAAGTTAGCAAGAAGAGGAGCTTTTAGCACTTGTTGGAATATTGGTAATGTTACTCCACTTTGTAAATGTGTTTATTGTAGCTCAAGTCCAACTGATTACCGCCCAATTTCAATAACTCCCATATTATCTAAAGTTTTTGAACATCTTTTGGCAATACGTCTTAATATGTGTGCTAAAGGTAATCATCTGTTCCCTAGTTGGCAATTAGGTTTTCGTAAAGGTCTAGGAGCATGTGGTGCCCTTCTTACAGTCTCTAATGCTGTACAGAAATCCCTTGATTGTGGTCAGGAAGTTCGTATGATTAGCCTTGATTTTAATGCTGCCTTTTACCGTGTTAATCATGTGGGTTGTTTCTTAGCATCATTATTGAACTTTCAAGTAATAGATCGCTAAGAGTTGTTGTTGATGGGCACCATAGTGAGTATAGGAATGTGATATCTGGTGTTCCTCGGGGTAGTGTGCTTGGCCCATTACTTTTCATATTATATACACATGACATGTGGTTTGGTTTAGAAAACAAGCTTGTTGCATATGCAGATGATGCTTCTCTTTTTGCATTAATTCCACCTCCTGAATGTAGATCTGGGATTGTTGAATCCCTTAATAGAGATCTAGCTAAAATTAGTGAATGGTGCAAATTATGGGGCATGAAGTTGGATACTAACAAAACTCAAAGTATGATTGTAAGTAGGGCAATGACCGTGACTCCTCAACATCCTGATCTGAGCATTGATAATGTTTCTTTAACTTTGTATGATTCTTTTAAAATTTTAGGTATGATTCTCGACATCAAATTTACTTTTGAGAAACACATTAGGTCTGTCTTCTTCAATTGCATAAAAAATTAGCTTATTGAGAACGTCTTTCAAGATTTTTGGTGATCAATCTATTCTGACGAAGTGTTTTAATTCTTTCATTCTATTTGTGTCGAGTATTATTCTCCTGTCTGGACATCAGCTGCTGATTATCATCTTAATTTGTTGGACAGGAACTTACGGTCTATTAGGTTTCATATTCCTGATCTAGATAATCTTTGGCACCGTCGTTCAATTATTTCATTATGCATGTTGCATAAGATTTTTTATAATTCTGACCATCCTTTGCATTCATATTTTCTCGGAGAGTTCATCCTCTTCGTAATACTAGATATGCAGTTAATTCTAATAGTCAGGCCTTATCCATCATGAGGCTCAATACTACACATTATTCTAGAAGTTTTATTCTAGCGGTGACCAAGTTGTGGAATGAACTTCCTAATCGGGTAGTTGAATCAGTAGAACTTCAAAAATTCAAACTCGCAGCAAATGTTTTTATGTTGAACCCGCTTACATAAGTCCTTTTATGGTTTATATGTATCAAATATCTGTTTAATGTTGTTAATGTTTTTAAAATATTTTAATTTTTCATTACTTATATTGTTTATTTATTTTCTTATATCCTTTCCTCACTGGGCTACTTTTCCTGTTGGAGCCCTTGGGCTTATAGCATCTTGCTTTTCCAACTAGGGTAGTAGCTTAGCTAGTAATAATATATATATATATATATATATATATATATATATATATATATATATATGTATGTATATATATATATATATATATATATATATATATACATAGACGTATACACACACACATATATATATATATATATATATATATATATATATATATATATATATATTATATATATATACATACATACATACATACATACATACATTCATACATATATATATATATATATATATATATATATATATATATATATATATATATATATATATATATATATATATATATATGCATGCGGTCGTGCATGTGTGCTATTCTATGTTAGTACTGGTATTTTTATATGAAAATAGTTTTTCTTATGAATTTGCAGTTAACTCCATGGCCAGTTTTAGTTTCTTGGTATCTGTATATAATTGGAGGTGTCATAAGGTTAACGATATCAGTGGTTTATGATGTTCTTTGTATTTCTTATTTGTGTTGGTGTACCTAACAAGTAAATCAAAATGATTTTTTTATTGCAAAAGTTTTAACATTTACAGATTTAACATTAGACTTAACAATTTGCTAAGTTTTCAGTCTTTGGTGCCTTCACTAAGCCCCAAACAATATTTCTACGTATTATGTTGTGGATGTTTATGTGATCATATTGATAGTATGCTTTCACGAAAATAAAAAATATATATTCTTTTACTTTCATATGGAAACTTTTAAAACTTAAAGTTGCAACCTTTTTGCATCATATGTTGTTTGTATTTTTACTCTTTTTCCAAGTACCGTGAATCATTGAATCACTTGTTTCCCTTGCCATGCAGAAATTATAATAAATTTACTGTTTTATTCACAAAATTGTTTTGACAAATTGTGGGTTTACTTCATATAAGCAACTTATGTTGGTGCTCTAAATATAAAGGCATCTACCTTTCGTATTTATATTTTTCATATATTAGCATTTAGGATGTGTATTACAAATGAAATACTCTATAATACTATTCGAATATTATAACAATTTTTTTTTAAATTGTCTTTTCTTGATACCATTATGGTTAGTCATCCATTTTCTGGTTTTGGAATGACCGCATTAATTTTTAATGGTATCATTGGCCTGATTTATGCCACGTTTGATAATTTTTATTTGTGTACTTTAATTAGAAATTCATGGTTTACATGTGTGGCTGATTTTAACTGAATTTTTTATTGCAGAAATTTCATTTTAGATAGTTTACTCATTTCGGTAGTGCCTATCATTTGTTGTATTTGGAGTGTTTCATTATGCATGATTTGATTTTGTATTTTATAGCTGTGATGTCTTGTAGGTTTGAACATTTTTAGCGGGGCTCATAAGGGCTAAATTCCACAAAAATCATCTAATCCAATTTCTTAATTTCCCGTTCCACTTGTAAAACATCAAGGGAAACAAAAACTCCGTTTTTAGAGTTATATTTTAAGTACTTTTTTGTCTAATTGGCTTGGAATGTCGAGTAGGGAACGCAATAATCTAGTAACTAAGAAAATCTTTTACTATTCTTCTGGGAATGATGGAGTTAACCTTTTTCCAATGTATTTTTATGAATTCGATCTATTATTATCCTTATTATGGTATATTCTCCTTATAGTTATTATTTCTTTATATCGCAGTTATTTTTAAAATGGTAATTATTTTTTATTGTACTACAGAATATAAAAAGCTAACTCGTAGTCTATGATGAATAATTAGAAAAACCTAACCGAAAGTTCCTCACAAGACATATAGGAAGGACCACGTGATTGGAGATTCATCCCATGCGGTCTCGTCCAGCTGCAGGTTCGTTTGGGCTAATTTCTAGCCGGCCATTTGAAATCCGCAATAATAATAAGTGTTGATGATAATAAAAGGAAAATTGGAGTCAGTGTTGAGTGGAGGAGAAGGCGCGGTCGCTTTGACCTCTGGGGACCTCTCGCTTCTCGGTGAGAGGTCTCCGGAGTCACCAGCGTGCATGATTGTAAAGACTGATTAGAAATTAAGTTACGATTGTAATCTAATGAAGCGTAAGTAATGCCCGGATTAACGAATGTGTGTGAGAAGATATCGGTGCGATGTGGTCAACCACTACGTTTTGTCTTGGGTTTGTTAGCGCTTACGGATGCTATGAAGTACCGAAGATGCTGCTCTTCTTCTTCTTCTTCTTCTTCTTCTTCTTCTTCTTCTTCTTCTTTTCAGGAGCTCGACGCCGATGCATGAAGAAAGTAGATAATAATCTCACGTTACTGGATGAGGATAATCTCTCTCTCTCTCTCTCTCTCTCTCTCTCTCTCTCTCTCTCTCTCTCTCTCTCTCTCTGTCATAATTACTAAAGTAGCTGCCAGAGTTGTATACAAAAGACAGAATTTGTACTGGTTTAAATTTATGCAACCCTTAGAGATTGAAGTACCTTACAACAGTTACATTGGATTATTGGTAGGTAACTTAATCACCTCATTTTATTTTTCTGATGATCAAAATTTACGTCACTAGCTAATACTAAACAGAGTAATCAAAATCGGTACCATCACTTTTTATTCAATCAGCGAGGTGTTAAAAACGATTTGTTTACTTTTGTCGCTATTTTATTGTAGAGCAAGTAGAATCTTTGGCGACTTAGAAGTAATGGGTCCCGATTTTAAATGCTGCTGAAGGTGTTATGGGTTTTAGGGGTACCCAATGGCCAACCTGCTGAAGTTAACTGCAGGCATTGTGTTGTCCCACCTGTCTTAGCTTGGGCAGAGAATGAACTTGGGCGTTGATCGTAGATGTTTGTTTGGTCTATTGGACTTTCCCTTGCCATTGTCGCTCATTGCGTAGCAGTTTTATACAGCTTGAACGATAATTATTGATATTATTTTTATCTTCATATGATGAAAGTCTTCTGATTATTGTGTTATGAATTCATTAAAGGACTAAAGAGGAAATTGATGCTCTGAATTTGGTATATTTTAGTGCCCTTAGTATTTTGAGAGAAGGGTACATTTATCCCTTCACATCATCCGATTTGACAAGAAAATGGGTATATTACTTTGTCTTCATATTATTATTATTATTATTATTATTATTATTATTATTATTATTATTATTATTATTTTTATTATTATTATTATTCTATTGGGCAGCAGTCAAGTGTAAAGTGAAGCATGATAGATTGCCACCATAACCACGACTAGACTCAAAATAAAATTTTAGCCAATAAAGTTGAAAAACTTCAGAGGAAAGCTGTGTGTGTGTTTGTCCTCTCGCTGTCCTCAGGATTGTACAGTCTCTCTCTCTCTCTCTCTCTCTCTCTCTCTCTCTCTCTCTCTCTCTCTCTCTCTCTCTCATTCCATTAAAATGGAATAAATGATTACCAATTGAACTTTCATCTACGTTGCCTAAGTGTAATCTAATAAAAATTAATCTCGCAATTACTCACCCCCCAAAAATCATGGCCCCTTATCGGGTGTAGGACAAGTGGGTGTTAGTACACGACATAGCAATTTATACTATAAAAATATTAATCATTATTTAATGTGACGTCACTGGTAAGGAAGGAAGGAAAGGTCACAAAGCTGAAAGGTCGACTCTCGGTGAGGTCATCGGCAACACTTTCCATTTAGTGGACTGTTTGCATATTATTATTATTATTATTATTATTATTATTATTATTAATCAACAATATTTATGATGATATGTACGTTTTTTTAATTTCTGTTATTTCAAGATATTTTAATGAATGTATGAAGAGTATGTTTTCGCGACACAGTTACTTGAAGGTCTTAGTAAGAACTCTTTGGTATCATTCCTCTTTTCCTAGTGTTTTTTCTGGTTAATATAGGTTTATATATATATATATATATATATATATATATATATATGTATATATATATGTATATATATATATATATATATATATATATATATACGATAACGTTTATCCCAAGTATTTTATGATTGCTAGTGGTCTTGAGTTATGTTTATCTAGTAGTTATTCTAAGGAAACATAGTGACATCAACTACTACGTAATGTTTGATATATTGAAGGGTAAAAGAGGTACATAACCAATGTTTAGATTTAGTCCTTTCATTTAACATTCTAATATATATATATATATATATATATATATATATATATATATATATATATATATATATATGTCTTATTACTCTACTATAGATCTTGATTTTTACCTTGATTGTCATTTTCTTATCACATACCACATACCACTCCTGCTACCTCCCTCCACTTTTCCCATGCTGCTTTTATCCTATTCTCAACTTTAGCCTCACATCTTCCCTCCTGTTTTATAGTAGATCCCAATTATCTAAAATGTTACCTCCTCCAACGAAAATGGGAGGGGGTTATGTTTTTCCCCCCTGCTTGTGTGCGAACAGCTTCTTGGCCACAATTTTAATCGCAGAGGAATGAAACTTGCAGCGATTAACTGTTTTGTAAAAAAATTAAATTAATTTACTTTTGGAAGGTCAATGTCAAAGGTAAAAGTCACGGTCAAGCAGTATGTCCAATTCGCGCAATTAGTCTTATGTTTGCCGCGGTGGAGATCTGCGTTGTACTGAGTGCCCCTCTTGTTCTACCTGTTTTATGACTGTTCCTCTACTTTCATGTATAGCAATCCAGTTCCAGTCCATATCTTCCTTACTGCTCACCATAGCCTCAGTTTTATCCACATTTACCCTCAAGTCACCCCTTTCCAAAGTCTCTTGCCACTCTACCACCCTTCTCTGCAATTCTTACCCATTTTCAGCAGTAATCACCAAATCATCTGCATATAGTAACTCCCACAACTCTTCATTTATGTTCGCTTCACTTAACACATCCAAGACCACCGCTAATAAAAACAGGTTTAATGCAGATTACACCAGGGGTCGCCTTGGTGTAATCCAACACCAACTTCAGAAGTTTCTCCAACAGCTATTATTACTTTTGTCCTTGTTCTTTTGTATATGATCTCTACCATTCTAACCAATTTCTCCGGGACTTTCCTCCTCTCCAAGTGCCAAAAACATCACTTCTCTTGGTATTCTATCATAAGTCGTCTCTAAATCTACAAAAGCACAGAAAAGCTTCTGGTTTCCCTCTAGTCTCTTTTCCTGTAACTGCCTTACTATAAAGATAGCATCCACAGTCCTTCTCCCCCTAATTTATACAATATATAAATATATGTATATGTATTATGTATATTATTATCATCACTTTTGTCATTATTATTATTATTACCAAGATCCAACTATGTTTGGAAAAGCAGAATGCTACAAACCCAAAGGTGTCAACGGGGAGTGCACCCAGCGTGGATAAGATAAAGAGAAAAAACGAAGAAACTAAATGTAGGTTATAGATTTTTTAGAAAAGATGTAAAATGTATTAAGATAAGTAATAACGTAAAATTAAATCAATCTTTTATAAACTATGAAACTATACATTTACAGTGTATGTATATATATATATATATATATATATATATATATATATATATATATATATATATATATATATATATTTGTATATATATATATGTGTGTGTGTGTGTATGTGTGTGTGTGTGTTCAACAATAGGCTAGCAGATCATTGCCCTTTTCCACCCTGATATTCCAAGTAATATTTGTTTTGTGTTACCAAATGAGGCTGGGCTCAGAAAATTCTGTTGTAAAGGTCAACCTCTAATTCAATTTGATAGAATTCATACCTCCATTTATAGGATGTGCACTTCTGCTCTTAGGATAAATCTGTTATTAGTAATTGGGTTAAGTACTTCACTTTTATCCATCCTTTCCAATCTGCGTTTTCATTTATTACATCACGTTGAATCTCCCAAGTGTACTTTATAACAGTTCATGTTAGTTTAAGGGTCATGTAGGCTCTTAGTAAGTTTTTAGAGTCTCTTATATCGGTATTTTTAGAAAATAAAACTTAAATAGTATGTGAGGATGCAAAATTGTATTCTTAACCGAAATCCTGTAATATTTTCCTTGAACTAATATTGTCATTAGTCCCATAACGAATTAGCTATTTGTAGTACGGTTCACGAGTTGTTAACCAAAGTTATATTCATAACAAGAAATAAATAAGCTACTGGTAGCTGCACTGATTTACTTCAGTTATATTTTTTTGAGAACGGAATATAAAAATAAGACTATATATCAGTTAAGTGAGATCACTGTTCTTATATGGGCATGCGTTGGGGTAAGACAATGAAACAATATCCAACGGATTTTGAAGATTTAAGAACAAAACCCTCAGAAGGATATTGGGAGTTAAATGGCAGGACAGGATTAGAAATGAAACTATGAGAGAATACTCGAGTGCCATATGTGTATGAGATCATGGTGAGGGGTAGATGAAGATGGTTTGGTCATGCTCTCCGCACTCCCAAAGAGAGATTAGTTCACCTAACTTTCAACTTGGCTCCACAAAGCACTAGATAAGATTTGAAGACTCAGGCCTGTATGGCTGAGGACTATGAAGTGTGAAGTATATATATATATATATATATATATATATATATATATATATATATATATATATATATATTAATTGCTGAGCTAGAACCCTAGTTGGAAAAGCAGCATGCTATAAGCCCAAGGGCTCCAACAGGGAAAATAGCCCAGTGTTTGTGTGTGTGTGTATGTGTGTGTATGTGGATGTATGTATATGTATGTATGAATGTTCGTTGAATTGTATGTGTAATAATAACTAATTATAATTATGAAAGCTGTTGAACGAATGATTTATTTTCCCTGCAATCAGTTTCTGAGATTATCAATATTAGTTAAGACGTAGAATAGGGAAATTACGGTTAATGATCTAATATAAAAAGTAACCATGTTGGAAACAAACCAGATACGTTTATACACATTGAGTTTGTCCAGTTTTTTTTTTACCATGCACCCCTCTCTCTCTCTCTCTCTCTCTCTCTCTCTCTCTCTCTCTCTCTCTCTGCAGTGGTACACCCCATACATAAATGTCAAATATGCATGTTTTCAGTACCATATTCAATAAGCAACTATGTGAGTTTTCTCTGCTTTACTCTACGGAGTACGTTCGCCAGATTTATCTTTTTTTTTCTTTTCTTTTTATTTTGCTACCGTGACCCTTGACCCCGTATTGTGTACGCACAGTTTGTAATTTTAAATCTGATTTCCCTGAGGACTTAATGAATCGCTCCTGGGCATTGAAAGGGTTCATCGAGAATATATTCTCACGATAAGTTCAAGGCAAGAAATAAATGAGCCACGGTTTAGTCTTGCGCTGATTCTGAGATTAAACATCCAACCGGAGGTACTGGTTCCAGGCTTCCCCCTTCTACCCTTTTCCTCAACACATTTTCTCTTAACGTTGACGTTGACGTGTAGTGGAGAAAACAACAATCGCTTTCCTAACGGCGATTGGTCAGCTATTTATTTCTTTAATGAAAAACCCGAGACTTGCGGTTTGGTTAATTAATTCAGACAATAGAGAAAAACTGTGATGTAATTTCACTTGATGTTTGTTTTTAAAGACTTCTTTTTGCCTTTGATAATTCCAAGGCACGTTACATATGCTGTGACACTTTGATTACACTTTAATTAACGCATGATGGAAAAAAATTATTGACCTTGCCATGAGTAAACTCATCATCGTCTTCTTGCAATCTGACCAATGAGTAAAAAATTATCAGGAGATGAAACGATGCATAAATAACATAACTGGGATATAGTCAGTCACAGATATTATATACTGTATCAAGTCTTCTGAACCTTTTGAACCTCAATATACTAAAAGAAAGCTATCAAGGTATATAGTTTTCGTTGTTAAGGTATGTCTGCTTTTTTTATAAATAAGTTGATCATAGGCCGACAAAGATTAGGCAATCAAGTTAATATCCCATGAAATTGGCAGTACAAAGATGAAATATTAGGTAGTAAAACCATTAATATCTATATGCAGCAGTTTTTACCTTTTTTAATAATAACTTTTCTCGTACATATCTTTTACTTTCCTGATAGAAATCTATTAGTTTGTGGATATTTCTTGTGAATTTTTTGTACTGATGCTTAAGCATGTATATTTTATGCTTGTGTATTTGTGACTTAATTTCAACATAACAACTGACAAATTTGTTTGCTTTTGTATCTATTATGCAAAGAAAGTGTTTGTTTGTAATAAAAGAGAGAGAGAGAGAGAGAGAGAGAGAGAGAGAGAGAGAGAGAGAGAGAGAGAGAGAGAGAGAGAGAGAGAGTCATATCTAATTGCAATTAGATGAGCACAAACGTGCAAAGAACAACAGCTTAAGCTAAAGTTTACGAAGGAACACACTGTACAAAATAAGCGAGATTTGGCAAACACTTGTATACAATCTTGGAACACGGGAGAAGAAAGGCGGTAAGGAACGCCATGTTAACACATAATCAGCGCTTATATGCAAATTCATTGGAGATGAAAAGAGAAGAAGAAAAAGAAAAAGTAGATGGAGGAGAGGCGGCATGACTGAAGTTTCCCTGATGGATGCTTGTTTTGGCGGAAGGGTGACGGCCATGTGCCACTCTTGACATTTCGGGATCGCTCAGCTAATTAACTTTCTCTCACATCCTCTCATAAGACGCGACGGTGATTAATCTCTGTCGCACGCAAGGAAACTGGCCGGCCTTGTTTGCTAGTATTTAATGGTGTAATAATGGCTTATCACGACTATGGTGATTTAGGATCAAGATGGATGCATGTTCTTCGCCTGCCAATACGGAGGGATAGAAGATTGAGGACAACGGTTTTCAAAATATTTGGGTTGGGCTTTAAGCAAGTGTGGCGTGATTATTAAGTACT
>NC_090726.1:156397514-156425014 GCF_036898095.1 Palaemon carinicauda
GGTATTGATACCTTCAGTTGTAGCAGATGATATTGATATTTTGGCTTTTTATGGTGACATATATTATCAAAGAAGAAGCAATTAAAATTATAAGTTTTCTTTTTGGTTCATAGTATGCTTCCAATCATTACTCTGCGATGCATATACAAAATGGGTGTGTGCAATAAATTTTACATATTTTACTGGCGGATTTAACAAGGCAGATTAGTGAGAGTAGAATTCTCGCTGTGCCAATATCTGGTAGTAATTCGGGTAATTGTTGAATTTGCTTACCCGACTTTGAGTGCTATTTCATATTGTCTTAAAAGTAAACACTCTCCAGAATAGATTACAGCTTTGTCCTTTAAAAGAGAGCGATTAACCTAAAGAGTCAAACATTAAAGTAGTGTTCATGTGCTTATTTTTGCTTCATACAGTTGTTCTTAGCTGTTTCGGCAACATTCAAAGAAACTACATGAGACTTGCTAAGTAGTATTATTGTGTTTAACAGATATCCTTGTCTTGATATTCATTATTATTGGTAAATCTGTAGACCTTGAAAAAGTGATTCAATAGAAAAAGTCATTAGAAAATTCAGTTCTTTAGCAAATTTACAATATAAACCAATTTAGTAATAAGAGATATATTGTCAGTTTCATAAACTCTAAATGATTGTAGCAGTGAACATTTTCTTTCGTTTTATTCTTCGTGAACAACCAAACGATATTTTTTTTCCCGGATTTAAGGCCATTTGGTGTTTTGAAAAAGCAAAACAATGAAAATTACTTAACGCACTTGCAGTTAGGTACGTTTAATATGATATGAATGCTCTCTTTTTCACGTATATATATATATATATATATATATATATATATATATATATATATATATATATATATATATATATATATATATAAAGAGAGAGATAATGTATATATATATTTAGATAATTACGAAACGCACGGAAACCGTTGTCTCTTAAACTTTTTTTTCCTAAGGATTTTGAAGTAGATTTCTTCTCTTCCGCAAATCTATGGATTATTCTGATGAACCTTACGAGTTTCAGGTTGTAATGGAAGCTTTTAATTTTTCTGAAATTGTTCAATTTATATAAATGTTTATAATTTTGTAATGGAGATCTGGGTTAACTCAGGGAATCACTTCCTAGATAGGTGAGGACGACTTTTGTTTTATTATATCAACGACTTACCCAAGAGCTTCAAAATTTAAAGTACCGTCAGTATATTCACTGGTCTATGAAAAAAAAAACTTTTCTCTTATTGGCGAATCAAGATAAGTAATTACTTCATCAACCCAAAGATGCTAACGAACTATATTTTGAGCTTGAAATGTTGCAGTAATGCTACCTATTTTTGAGGACCAATGCCAATACTCCAAGTAAAATGTAGAGTGTACATTATCAGCACCTCCGTCGTTGATTGATTTAAAGTTTTCAGGCATCCTGACATCTAAGGTCGCACCTCCGTCGTTATTAAGTTTGTTATCTATCCTATGAATACCAAAATATGTAAGAATTACCGCCTCATGTTTCAGATATCTCCTGTCCACTTGATTCTTTGAATTGTATCCTTCTGGCTAAACCCTTGTAGGACTTAACTGCTAATATTAATAGCCAACATATGTTGAGCTCCCCTAATAACCCATAACATGCGAAAACTTCACATGACACGCTACTGAATATCATCTAACCTGTTATGATCTGATGTTTTTACTGTAATTATAACTTTTGAACCACAATACGCAGTGGCTTTGGCATTTGCTTAAAATGCTTTATTCCTAGGCTTGCTTCGTGTTTGGGGATGTCCTATTTTGTTATTTAACTCTCAAGGTCTATTAGTAGTAGTAGTAGTAGTAGTAGTAGTAGTAGTAGTAGTAGTAGTGGTGGTGGTGGTGATGATGGTTGTGGTAGTGGTAGTGGTAGTGGTGTAGCCAAATACGAGATGAGTCAGTACCTTGCATTTTCTTTGAATGGGCAAAGTAATTTTTACCTCTTAGTAAAGTTTAACCTATTGGATAGATACTATTCTCATACATATACAAAAAAAAAAAAAAAAAATTCTGGAATGTCAGGTTGAAGACTGGATAAATACAAGATCCACCCTATTTGGAAAAGGTTATAATCCACCTGGTTTACTGACCGTACAAAGTAAATCCATTGTGTGCGGCTATGCATAAATTAAATTAATTTTTAAATCAAGTGGATACCAGTCCGATTGATTTGCCATTGATTCTCTATTCCATATCTGTCCTGCGCGTACATTTGCATTACAATTAGCCTTAATAAGAAATAATTTATCGGGTGAATTTTCTTTTCTTTTGGTGAATGTGTGTGTGGTACGTGTTCGCTCAGACACACACACACACACACACACACACATATATATATATATATATATATATATATATATATATATATATATATATATATATATATATATATAAAATGTGTGTGTGTGAATGCAAGCTAGATTTGAGAGATAATAATTGAATTGGCGAATAATGAGAAAATTTGGTCTCTTATTTTATTTTGTAGAATAATAGAATTATATAAACCTTCATAAAGGTTTTTGTCAACATAATCAATTGACTTCCTCGATTTTCTTCATTTTCAATAATACGGAATGTCCGGGGGTACTGTGTTAAAACTACATTATTCCTAAGACCCACCTTACAGTTGCTGCTGTTTAAATTTTTTCTTCCATATGATTCTTTTCCCATAATGGCTGGAGTCCCTAGATCTGGAGGGCACCACCCATTTCTAAAGTGTTTAAAAGTTGATATTCATATGTCTTATTCGTACTTGGCCGCTTACCAACAAAGTTGACAAACTACAAACAACTAATTTGCTGTTTACGTCAACAGGGATCAATTGGTACCCATGGGACTAAATATATATTTGGCTCCTTAACGAATCTCCTATAAAAAGTAGTTGATGCTTGGAATTCTATAGTAAAGATAAACGTACTATAATGTTGTTGTGAGCAACTCAGGAGAAATATGTTTTCATATTTATCAGAGCTATGCAAATCAGACGGACATCTGATGCTCTGGGTCCGAATATTATTAGTGAAGGAAATGAATGATTTATGAAGATGCCTGAATAAACAAGAGCTTGGGTGAATACGTCAATAAATTAGTCTTAAGGCTTCACGCCTCAGATTATTCTCTCGTCGACTCCTTATCACTCCATTGCCTGATTTGCATTGAGCGCAAGTTCAATCTCGATTACTTCATTAGCAAAAATGCAATTGGAAACGTTCTTAACCTTTTTCTTCGGTTCTTAAAGAGGGGGACTCCAGGCAGTACGTAACAGTTATCTCTTATGCATGTAAAAGACGCGGAGTTCAAACAGAACCGCACATATATATACACACATTTGGTCAAGATATATTATTTCTGCCTTCAGGTGCATGCTAGCATCTCTGCCACTCCCTTCGCCAGCTGTCAGTTTACTAAACTCGGGTGGAGATCCTCCACCGGTTGCATGGAGTATGCTTCAATCAAGTAAGCATTTAGAAGGCGAGAGATTGGTCTTGGAGAGTTGTAGGTATTAGTTAGAGGCGGAGTGGTTTAGCGTGGAAGGGGATGAATATGAATGCTCGTAGTCTTGTAAGATTTGTCTAGGGATATGGGAGGTGGTGGTGACCCAGAGGTAGATGAAATTGGCAACGCAGATTGATTAACCCACTGCGCTGATGGTCAGAACTATTTTAGTTTCATTTTGTTAGCTATTAGTTTATTCTTCCAAAGAAAATGGTTGCTTTTATCAAAGTTCTTGATGATGATTAATCTCACATTACAGGGGGTTCCACTGAGGGAGGCATCGTGCCTCATTTCAAGAATACATTCTCAAGAGGGACGACCTCCTTTAATTTTCTTTGGTGATTCCTCACTTCTGAAGAAGGGCTTGTATCGATGCGAGTGTCAATTATGTTTCATTGTTGACGAGAGATGTGTCATTATTTAGGGTTTTATATCATTGTACGGCAATATTTAGTGATTTGTATAAACGTTTTTAATTTCCTGATCGTTTTCTTAGAATAATTTTCTTGCTTTGTATTTTTTTCTGTATAAAACTGGTTAATGTTGACTATTATTAAAGTGTTACCGTATATTTTTTGCTTTTATACACAATGAAAGAAGTTTATTAGCACAGTACTAACCGTTACAGCAATGTAGGCAAAGATAACGTTACACCAGTAAGGGCATAGTAAACTATAGTAAGAATGAAAGGCTTGATGTGTTCCTTTATCTTTTTCTCAATTATTACGCTAGATAAATGGCTGTGTTTCACACGTTGGTCAGCTTCTTATATTACTCAAACTTCATATATAGACTTTGACGGTGATTTATTATAAACCAAAGCTCAGAAGGGATTTCCTAAGTTTAAGGTGATCCCTCATTTTCTTAGTGCCATCATGTTTTGATAATGCCTTGTTGTTGCTGTTATGTTGTTACGTCAGCGGTGTACATTACCTTGCAATGAGAGCATATTTAGTCATTGCTGTATTCGAAAAGCCGCTTTTTATGCATTTCAATGCAGTTTTTATTGTATGTTCTAGGTTTTACTTGAAATTTCATGGAAAAGATTTGATTATGTCAAGTCACTCGTTTGGTACAATATTAATTGTGTATTTTCATTGAAATTTTAAATAACGTTAATCTTTTGTAGCATCATTTATTTCATATTTATTTCAAGCATTCTTACTTACTTGACCCGATGCGTAATTTCCACAATTCTGATTGGGATGTAGTGGAGTACAAAAAGAGTTTTAGAGACCATCTCGTGCATGTTTGCGTTGATTCATCATTATAACCAATCAGAAATGTTTCATTTAATATTGATTCATGAGGCGGTAATTAATGAACTGAAATTGGTTAATGTTATTATTGAATTAAACTTCTCTCTCTCTCTCTCTCTCTCTCTCTCTCTCTCTCTCTCTCTCTCTCTCTCTCTCTCTCTCTCTCATATGGTCATTTTGTTGGTGGAGCTTGCAAGATGTGATGAAGGGGTATTTTAGATTGTACAATTGAAATTTCATCTTACATTATTATTATTATTATTATTATTATTATTATTATTATTATTATTATTATTAGCCAGTTCATTTTCATAACTTATTAGGAATATTTCTGTGAAGAAAATATCTCAAAAAGTTAATTAATTTCTGTATAGTTCAAGTGCACTGACTAACTAAAATAACATCTTACAAAGTTTAGACATCTTTTATCGGGTGGTATTTGTTTTATCGAACCGTCAATAATGTCACTTGATAAGGCGAAAAAAAAAAAAAAAAAAAACCATCGTTAAAAAAATATTTTGTAGTGGTGTTTATTAATGATCAGCACATATCTTTGAGGTATTATAGTTCAAATTAAGAGAGAGAGAGAGAGAGAGAGAGAGAGAGAGAGAGAGAGAGAGAGAGAGAGAGAGAGAGAGAGAGAGAGAGAGAGAGAGATTAATTTTGTTCAAGTATATAGCTACACAACAAGGAGCATTTTGGTAATGCAAGTAAGATTATTTAAATTTCTGCCTATGTCGGTTTCTTTTTGAGAGCCGAAGGATATTAATGGAAAAACCTCACTATTAAAAAAATCGTTATTATTTCCAGAACTATGGATATATTTGTCTTTAGATATTTATTACTTTATTGAAGTACAGAATTAGATTCTATTATGATAGATTTTTTTCCCTTTATACTTGCCGTATTTAAACAAAGAATAAACACGAGTTTGGAACGAGTGATGCCTTAGTGTTGATATCACTAAATCCTGTCTCTGCGCATTTACTTATAAACGTTTTGCAATTTTAAATGATTAACCTTAGACGTAATCGAGTCTGACCAGTATCCCAGCAAAAGGAATGATGAAATCGTAGATCACTGAAGTGATCCGTTAGCTATTAATGGTCCAGTGGTGGTCATCTCGTTAACCTTTAGTAATTTGGTCGCGAGAAAATGAAGAACTCTCCTTCACCCAACGTGTTGTGCATCATTCAACGGAATTTATAGATTTGATTTCATAAAACCTGCTAGATTACAGTTATGCGAATCTAAAGTTGAAATTTGTTTACGATAACCATCAGGGACTCTAGAGACATAAAGTTTGGATTTTACGCTCATTCATCAACTCTCTCTTGTTTACGGCACTTCTCATCATTAGGGTGTAGGCTTGGTTAGAAATTGTTGTTGCCTATGATAGCTTGTAGAAGTATTTGTATTAAAAGTGTATTTGCATCTATTTGTATGCACATTATATGTGCATACAAGAGTATGCATTGAAAATAAACACCCCGAAGTATATATTCTTTACTTTTGAAAATCGTGAGCTAAGGTTGCTAGAATTACTGATTACAGTATATCTTATGAGGTAGACCCCGTTGTACAACAAACAGGCTTTCGTATAATTCAAAGTGTGATGAATGATTTAGGATGTTGCTGTTAAGTCACTTTTGTATTTTGGAGGTTGCATCTGGTGGATTTATTTAATCACTCAAGATTTTTCTGTAAGAGTGTGTTTTGGTTACAGAATTAATTCTCTACAAGGTAAATTATGAATTACTACCCTCCTCTCTATTTTTAAGTGTTTTATTGGTAGTTGTTTATATTCATTTTTCCAATCATAATAGGTACCTGTTACCTATTATTGCTATTGTAATGTATATTAGATGGAGACATGACATATGTCACGTTATTTTGTGTCTGATCCTTTCTCCCTCTTTAGCTGATTATAAAAGAAAACTTGGTCATGGTCCCTGGCCCAAGAGTTCAGCAGATACATTTATAATCTATAGGCAAGCTATAGCCGTAATAATTGCCATAGTAGTTTTAATTTTGCTTTCATAGAGACCCTGATATATTGACTATTCGGTGCTCAACAAAAACCAGGCAATGTTGATTTTTTTTTCTTTATTGAACGTCTTAGTTCTTTCAAGTTTCATTATTTCGACCAACTCGCCTTATGACGTTGGCTTTCACCATGATATTATTGCGAATACATTTATGTGCTTTGGTAGTGTGAAAAGAAACACTCCTTCGTTTTATCATTTTGTCTGTACTTTCTGTACACGCAAACGTAAATGAAGACGAAACATATATAAATTCTTAAGTATCTACCAATTTTCACAAGAAAAAAAAAATCAGGATTTAGTCTTTTCATTTGGATTAATAGTAAGGCTATTTAGTGATACAGGCGAATCTAGTGATCCCAAAGTGTATAGATAGGCATAATCTACGAGTAGATACATGCATTTTTAACAATTAATATAAATATGTATTACTTTAATTTTTTTATAATCCTTTCCTTTTCCATTCCAATTACCCAAGAATTATGTTCGAACTAAAATGTGTTGATAAATGGAAGTATATTCACATCCAATTTCTTGAAGTAAAAATAACTATGCTTCCTGTATATTAGGCATCCAGTATTAGACTGTGAGGTTTTAGATATTTCACCAAATTCAATTTCTTCAATTTCAATACCTCTCACACACATTATATATATATGTACTGTATATATATGTACTGTATATATATATACTGTATATATATATATACTGTATATATATATATATATATATATATATATATATTATATATATATATATATATATTATATATATATAAAATGTTAGGAACTCTGTTATTCGGAAGAGATATTTAACAAAAATCCCTTATTTTACCTTAATTATAAAATAATTTGTCCAAGCGTTTACTGGGTCTTCCAACAAAATTACTTTTACTACGATAGCTTGTAGGCTAAAGAGTAAAGTTTACCAGCAATACAGAGAATAAAAATACACTTTGAGGGGGTAATTGAAAACAAACGTAAAAATTAGGATTTATTACAAGAAGTTATTAGCACACATCCTCGAATTATTGGCTGAAGGCACAGTCACATACACTTACAACTACCATTCAGTCTTACAGCTAACCTTCATTCAAATGATAGTTCGAGGGAAAGTATCGAGGAGAAGGGAGAAAAACAACTTTCACACAAAGTCAATAATAAGTGAGAGATTAAAGAAAGAAAGAAAAGCTTAGCCTAACTGCACACAATATTTATGAAAATGTACCATTACATATATATATGTTCCCACGTTACGGACGAAAACACAATTCCAGCATTGAAACAGTTTAGTTTCGAAGGCACTCCGGCTTTAGTCTTCCCAAGACACTATTCCCCAACCACAAGGAAAAGTATATATTCGCGGATACGAAGAACAAACATAATCGGAAGCTTACTTTTCTTCACGACCAAGAGGCCTCCTAACGACTCTCAGAAGATCTCGAGACAACGGCGGTTTTTAAAATGATTCTAGAGGCGTCACCATAACTAGTCGAGAGGACTCAAGACGTAGATGATGACGATGGTCTCGGTACACTTAGAAGCTCGCGAACACAACCGCAGCCACAAAAGGGGGTTAGGTGTATACATCCAAAGGACATTGATACATCAGCAGCAGACGAGTCCACTCGAAGCAAGACTTCCAACAAAGTATACGTAGCAGAGCATTTGTGCAAGGTGGTGATCGCCACACAGATCAACGGGCCGTGAAAATAAAGGGCGAGAACTCCTCCACAAGAGAGCCGAAAACAATCTGCCCTCCATCCAGACGAAAAATATGTAAATCGCCTCTTAAACAGTCCAACGTGGCAGGAGACAGAAGACGAAACTACCAAAACACTCATACATGAAAGTAAAGAGAACATTTCATGGGCGGAGTACCAATTAGCAAATAACATTCGGTGGGGGAGCGCAACAATACAAAACTTGAACCAAGAATTCGAGGCTCAAATGAACTGATAAAATATTGACAGCAATTAATAAACAAATGTTTACTTTAATGGAGCCACAAGATAAAACTTAAGTAGCTGATATTACAGCCCCCCACCAATAAGAAAAAAAAAATATATTTTTTTTTAAACTGAATTATGAACTTACATTGATAATAAAAGAAAGGGTAAACTTAAAGATAATTAGTAGAGCACCAAAGCAGATTCTAAACTATTAAAGACAAAAAAAAAATGGTGAACATAATTATACTAAACATAATCTGAAATGATAAACAAAATAATTCGACTGCAAAAATATATATATATATATATAAAGTAAACACTAATGACCGTCCACTCTCTCATAAACCCTGGACAAAGCATCGGGCACAATATTCTTCCTGCCGGCAATATGCTTAATGATAAGGTTGTACTCCTGGAGTACCAAACTCCATCTAAGTATTCGTGAGTTTTTGTTCTTAAAACGGTTAATGAAAATCAATGGGTTGTGATCCAAGTAAACTTCTATTTGGGAGGAGTGATTTGATAAATAAATATTAAAATGATTTAGCGCTTTAATTAAAGCAAGAGCCTCCTTTTCTATTGTCGAATATTTCCTCTCGGCTGGTGACAATTTCTTTGAGAAGAAAGCTACTGGATGATTAATTCCTTCTTGGTCTCCCTGGAGAAGTACTGCACCCAATCCGGTGTCGCTCGCATCTGTGGCTAAAGAGAAAGGGAGAGAAAAATCGGGGGATCGCAAAAGAGGGTAGCTTGTCAGAGCGCCTTTTAACTTTTCAAAAGCCTCCTGACAATCACTATCCCAAACAAACTTTACATTTTTCTTTAATAGATCTGTTAAAGGAATGGCCAGATCAGAGAAATTTCTAATAAATCTGTTATAATATCCTACCATACCGAGGAACCTTCTCACACCTCTCCGGTTGGTAGGGACAGGAAAAATCGTTATGGCTTCTACATTCGCCTTTTTAGGAGCTACTTCACCCAGACCAATTTCATGTCCTAGGTAAACAACCTTGGCTCTGGCAAAGTCACTCTTTCTCAAATTTATAACAAGACCACCTTTTCGAAGCTTTTCAAACAGTGCCTTAATTCGATTAATGTGAGTGGGCCAGTCATCGCTGTAGATCACCAAATCGTCTATGTAGACAACACATCCTTCCAAATCACAGGTTATCAAGTTCATCAACCTCTGGAAGGTGGCGGCTGCGTTTTTCATGCCGAATGGCATAACCAAACACTCGTACAGTCCATCACCCGTCACAAAAGCTGAAATTTCCCTTGCCCGAGGAGTAAGACCGACCTGCCAGTACCCTTTTAAGTCAAACTTACTGATAAATTTAGCGGACCCTATGCGGTCGATACAGTCCTCCACCCGAGGCAAAGGATAAGAATCTGTTTTAGTAACCTCGTTGATTTTACGATAATCAAAGCACAGTCGATTTTGCCCTCCTTCCTTCTTTACAAGAACCACAGGAGAACTCCACGGACTAGTGCTAGGAGTTATCAAATTATGGTCTAACATGTATTTAACCTCTTCCTTAACTATATCCCTTTTTACGGGATTTAACCTGTAAGGGCATTGTTTCATAGGTTGGGTGTCCCCAACGTCTACACCATGTTCTAAAATAGTAGTCAATCCCGGTGCATCCTGAAAAAGGTCTTTATATTGATTTATTAAGTCAACAAGGGAAGAAGCTTTATCTGGATCCAAATGCTGAAATTTCAAAGAAAGGTTATTAAGGACATCAGAATTATTTGATAAAATATTTGGTCCAATTGTCAATTCTTCATCAACTTCGGTAACCACCTCAACTAAAGAAATTGGTCCTACTTCTACTTCTTCACTACTTCTACTAACATAAGGTTTTAACATATTTATATGGCAATGTTGAGACTTCCTCCTACGTCCAGGAGTCTCCACTAAGTAATTTACTTCACTCATTTTCTTTAAAATTCTCCACGGCCCAGAAAATTGTGCCTTGAGATGATTCCCAGGCATAGGAAGCAAAACCAGAACTCTGTCACCTGGTGAAAATTCTCTGCGTCTCGATTTTATGTCATAATTACTTTTCATTACAGCTTGCCCTTTTGCCAAATTTTCTTTAGCAAAAGACCAAGCATTTTTAAGTTTAGCTTGCAAATTCGATATATAGTCCAGTACATTGATTTCCGGGGTTTCCCCCTCCCAGTGCTCCCTGACCACATCAAGAGGACCTCTCACACTATGACCAAAGACTAGATTGAAAGGAGAGAACCCAATAGTTTCATTTGGAATAGATCTAATAGCAAATAATGCATATGGCAATTCTTTGTCCCACTCGCTACCAGTCTCGAAACAAAATTTCTTCAGAACACTCTTCAAAGTTTGGTGGAACCTCTCCACCTGACCCTGACTTTCAGGATGGTAGGGAGTTGAGGTTGTATGTTTGACTCCTAACTCCTCCATCTTCCTTTTGAAATTTCTGCTGGTAAAATTTGTACCGCAATCAGTTTGCAAAACCTTGGGAAAGCCAAACCTAGTAAAGAATACAATTAATGCCTCCATGATTTTCTCACTCCCTATTCTCCGTAAGGGAATAGCCTCAGGGAAGCGTGACATCCTATCTATTATGGACAAAATATACTCATTGCCACTTCGTGTTCGCGGCAACGGACCAACCACATCTACTATGACTTCCCTAAAGGGTTCCCCGACAGCAGGAATTGGAATTAAAGGAGCTCTAGGTACCTTTTGATTTGGCTTACCCACGATTTGGCAGGTGTTACAAGAGTGGACATGTTTTTTTACATCTGTGCGCATCCCAGGCCAGAAGAAATGTTCGGCTAACTTCTGAAACGTCTTCCGGACACCGAAATGTCCGGCAAGATTGTTCTCATGAGACAACCATAACAATTTCCTCCGATACTTCTCGGGAACTACTAACTGACGGACCACTTCTATCTGGTCAGCAGGAGCTTCCACTGCTCTACTGACCCTATATAGTAGACCATCTTCTTTAACAAAATAAGGTTTGGAGGAATCATTTACAATAGATTCAGTAGTCACATCATTAAATTCCCTTGATTGGGCTTCCTTCAAGGCCTCGGGTTCCCAGTCAACATCATCAAAAATTATACTACTCAATTTGCCACTAGTCACAAGGTCAGTTACCCGACTATTTACACTTTCTAAGTCTAAATCAATTTCTTCTAAGTCTACCCCCTTTGAACGGGAACGAGTGACAATGGAAACAGGAACACCAAACTCCAGCAAAGAGCCATCACAAAGACAATCTTTCTCTATCAAAGATAAAATTGGAAAAAAAATTAGTTCATTTTCAACCACCAAATCATTAGCAAAAATCAAGTCAATTCCAGGAATGGGCAATGTATCCACTATTGCTAATTTTACATTACCTTTAAAATAATCAGCTTCTAAATAAAGTGTTTCAAGAGGGCACGATACTAATGTATTTGGAAAACCTCCTAAGACCACAAAATCATTACTGGCAAACACAAAACCCTGAGGCACAGATTTTCTTAAAATTAATGACTGTGCGGCTCCCGTGTCACGCAAAATTTTAATACCTCTGCCTAGTTTCTTGTCACTGTTGATGAAAATAGACCCATTCGAGATATACTTACGAAATTTTAGTCACTTCGTTTCTTCTTCTGAAGGTTGTTCAGCTGTTAACAGATTGATTGCTTCCCTGTTTTGGCTAGCAAGGAATCTTTGCATTGCCCTACACTCTGCCTTGATATGTCCCTTCCGACTACACCAAAAACATGTAATATTTGACCTGCGCTCCAGATTGTCACTACTACCGGTAGTAGTGCTATTACTAAATCTATTACTATTGGAAAAACTACGAGGTATTACACTACAGACCTTACCTTCTATGCCAGAGTAGTTATTTTCATCTTTGACTACAAAGCTAGTTTCTTTTGGCCTATTACTTTTCCTCAATTTGTCATGAGGGGAAACTTCCTTGCCAAAATTGATCTCCCTTTTCCCAGATTCCTGACGATGAGCTAGTGAATATTCGTCAGCCGCAATTGCGATTTCTTGAAGAGAATCTATTTTGAGCTCTTCAAGATGTATTTTAAGGTCTTTAGACACCATTCTCTTAAATTCCTCAATCAGGATGAGTTCCTTTAGTTTATCAAAGTTATCCACCTCCTTACTCCTTAGCCAATCCTCAAAAAATTGTCCTTTCTTCCTGGCAAATTCAATAAAGGTAGTGTCCAAATCTTTCCTTAAATCACGGAATTTTTGCCGATATGCTTCTGGGACGAGATCATAGGCTTTCAATATAATAGATTTAACAATATCATAATCTGAGGAAAGTTCATCACTAAGTGTATTGTATACACGCTGAGCCTTACCTTTCAATTTACATTGCACTAAAGTCGTCCACATATCTCGAGGCCACGAGAGTTTGATAGCAATACGTTCGAAAGCCGTGAAAAATTCAGGTACATCCTCTTCGATAAAGCAAGGAATTAACTTTATGGCAGTCATCAAGTTGAAATTATTATTTTTAAAAGTACTATCATCACCACTCAACTTTATCTGAAGTTCTAATAACTCCTTTTCGTGTTGCCTATCCTTAGCTCTCTCCTCTGCTTGCAATTGTAAGGATTTAAATTCCAAATCTTTTATTTTACTCTGTTCCCTCAAGATATCTAACTGTAAGTCACCTGACCTCCCTGCTAGTTCCTGCCTAACCCTGTCCTGTTTTTCATCGCTACCAGGAGTTTCTTCACCATGACTAACTTCCAAAATAGATTCTTTATAAGCTTTAGCAGCCTTAACCACCTCCCATAACAAAGGACCCTTCCTGATCTCGGTGGGAAGACTCAAACTAAAGAAGTCTACAAAGAACCACAAATCATCCCTTTTTAAATCATACAGCTTTCTTTCCCAATCATCATCATCTAAGAAACGAATCGCCGCCGCCTCAACGTTTTCTTTTGGGGATCCCATGTTACCTACTTTGGGTGAAACCTATTATCAATTACCTAAATTTTATCTCCTTATAACCCCTCAAGTGTTTAACTGCTATATTGCTGGTAACAAATCCTGTCACGGTCGCCAAAAATGTTAGGAACTCTGTTATTCGGAAGAGATATTTAACAAAAATCCCTTATTTTACCTTAATTATAAAATAATTTGTCCAAGCGTTTACTGGGTCTTCCAACAAAATTACTTTTACTACGATAGCTTGTAGGCTAAAGAGTAAAGTTTACCAGCAATACAGAGAATAAAAATACACTTTGAGGGGGTAATTGAAAACAAACGTAAAAATTTGGATTTATTACAAGAAGTTATTAGCACACATCCTCGAATTATTGGCTGAAGGCACAGTCACATACACTTACAACTACCATTGAGTCTTACAGCTAACCTTCATTCAAATGATAGTTCGAGGGAAAGTATCGAGGAGAAGGGAGAAAAACAACTTTCACACAAAGTCAATAATAAGTGAGAGATTAAAGAAAGAAAGAAAAGCTTAGCCTAACTGCACACAATATTTATGAAAATGTACCATTACATATATATACTGTATGTTCCCACGTTACGGACGAAAACACAATTCCAGCACTGAAACAGTTTAGTTTCGAAGGCACTCCGGCTTTAGTCTTCCCAAGACACTATTCCCCAACCACAAGGAAAAGTATATATTCGCGGATACGAAGAACAAACATAATCGGAAGCTTACTTTTCTTCACGACCAAGAGGCCTCCTAACGACTCTCAGAAGATCTCGAGACAACGGCGGTTTTTAAAATGATTCTAGAGGCGTCACCATAACTAGTCGAGAGGACTCAAGACGTAGATGATGACGATGGTCTCGGTACACTTAGAAGCTCGCGAACACAACCGCAGCCACAAAAGGGGGTTAGGTGTATACATCCAAAGGACATTGATACATCAGCAGCAGACGAGTCCACTCGAAGCAAGACTTCCAACAAAGTATACGTAGCAGAGCATTTGTGCAAGGTGGTGATCGCCACACAGATCAACGGGCCGTGAAAATAAAGGGCGAGAACTCCTCCACAAGAGAGCCGAAAACAATCTGCCCTCCATCCAGACGAAAAATATGTAAATCGCCTCTTAAACAGTCCAACGTGGCAGGAGACAGAAGACGAAACTACCAAAACACTCATACATGAAAGTAAAGAGAACATTTCATGGGCGGAGTACCAATTAGCAAATAACATTCGGTGGGGGAGCGCAACAATACAAAACTTGAACCAAGAATTCGAGGCTCAAATGAACTGATAAAATATTGACAGCAATTAATAAACAAATGTTTACTTTAATGGAGCCACAAGATAAAACTTAAGTAGCTGATATTACAATACATATATATATATATATATATATATATATATATATATATATATATATATATATATATATATATATATATATATATATATATATATATATATATATCACAATCCAGTAGAGTGAATGAGACGGTAACCGTTGTTTTGCTTGTATTCTCTGGCTACATCCTTGTATTTGGAGAAACGATTAACTGTTGACAAACACTGTTATTATTATTATTATTATTATTATTATTATTAATACCAGCTAAGCTACAACCCTAGTTGGAAAAGCAAGATGTTATAAGCCCAAGGGCTCCAACAGGGAAAAATAGCCCAGTGAGGAAAGGAAATAAGGAAAAAAATAAACGCTATAATAAGTAATGAAAATTAGATTAAAATATTTTAAAAACATTAACAACATTAAAACAGATATTTGATATATAAACTATAAAAGGACCTATGTAAGCCTGCTCAACATAAAAACATTTGCTGCGAGTTTGAACTTTTGAAATTCCACTGATTATACTACCCGATTAAGGTATATAAATACATAAGAAATTACTTGATTTTTTATTTTTCAAATTTTGTACTCTTATCATTCCCTTTTTCTATCTTTTCAGGGGTGGGTTTTCCATCTTACTGAGCTTTTGAGATATAGATTGCAAACAAACAGAAGTGTATGTATACAAGTTTCAAACAGAAAACTCTCTCTCTCTCTCTCTCGCTCTCTCTCTCTCTCTCTCTCTCTCTCTCTCTCTCTCTCTCTCTCTCTCTCTCTCTCTCTCTCTCTCTCTCTCTCTCTCTCTCTGTATTTTCAAAACTGTATAATTTCTTTAAATGATAATAAAAGGTAAATATAGTTACATGTATAAAAATCCGTGTGTAGATCCAAAAGCTCATTTAGTATTGTCAGGATTCAGAAAAATATACGGTATTTAAAAATATTCTTCTAGGGTATTTGTAATGTAAGTAATAATGAATATTTATGAAGTTTATCTTTTTCATCGACATTATATTGAATTACTCTATCGGCAATGAGAAAAGCAGCTTTCATTCATTCTTTTTGTAAAAAAAAAAAATTATGGTAAATCACATTGTTAAGCAGAAGAAAATTCAAATTATGAATATTTTATGTCGAGTATAATAATAATTTACTAACTGAAAGGTTAATATAGATTTCTACGTTATTGGCAGCTAATCTTTATTATTTGCTAGTGCACGCGACCCGTCAAAAGTGATTGCTGAATATTTAAATAAATATGCACACGCACGCACACACACGGCCCCCTCTTACCAGGGTATGGTTACTCCCTCTCCGTGCTACCCGAGGGACGGGGAGAAGGTATGTACGACCGGAAAGATATATATATATATATATATATATATATATATATATATATATATATATATATATATATATGCATATATATATAATATTAATAATTAATATAATATTAAATAACCATACATTTTCTCTTTATTGTATAAGGGAGATGAATGCTTTAAGGTTATTATTATTCATCTTTGAATATTAATTTCTATGTAATGTGGTAATATTCAAGTTTTCATATATTATAAGTAACTATAGAAATCAAATAAATGACTTATTTTAAAACACATTCTGTTAATGTATGAGTATATTAAACAAACTCAAAAAATATATTCAAGAATGAAGTTACTTCCAAAAGAATAAATTCAAGTATGATGTTTATAAAAATATCCGATTACTATTCACCTGCAATTCACTTACTTAATACCACAAGCAAATAATATGTGAAAAAGGATCCAATCTCTCATCTGTTTCCGGCCCCAAAAAAGGATGATTTGACGAGGTCACCTGAAGCTTTTAAAGGATAGTTCATCGGTCACAGTAAATCCTTCAGGTTAGTTGTGGTATGTCTGGGGCAATAAGGCAAGAAAAGAAAAACACGGAGGGGGTCACTGGCTTGTTTCGGGGGGGGGGGTTTTTAGGGTATGTGGGTGCGGGGACAGGTCCGGGCGGAAGGTGAAGTAGGATAACAGCTCTTGCTTAGGGTGTGGGTGGGAGAGTGGATCCGGAACATGGGCGTGTGTCCCAAAGGTCTTGAGGGGTGTATATTGTGTCTTTCCTTCTTGAACACGCCCATTGGGAAGCAGTACACCTCTTCCGTCTTCTGTCATCCATTCCTTCGGATTGCAAGGGAATTATTTCTGGGTAAGGAACACGACTGCCAGCAACCGCCACATTGCAATGTATGGTTCTTGGTTTATGGGTCTTTTGTTTGATTGCATGAAGAAGTTGCATAGCGTATTTTTTCATTCTAAAACTAATGACCGAAATATTTTTTTCGATTTTTATAGTCCACGAAGCATTCTTTCTTGTAGTCTTAAGAATAGGGTTTTTAGAACGTTTTGTTGCACATTTCTTTATGATATATATATATATATATATATATATATATATATATATATATATATACATATATATACATATATATACATATATATATATATATATATATATATATATATATATATATATATATATATATATATATATATATATTTATACACACAGTATATGTATGCATGTATGTACAGTATGTATGTATATCATGTTTGCGTAACACCTCTAGGGAATTTACGGAACATTTTACTTTCATATCATGAAGTTGTTTTCGGTGATCCGAATTCTATTTTGTAAACCAGTGGGTGGAGGTTGGCTATCTTTAATTGGATCAACACCAAAATGGGAGTAGTTATAGATGAGTATCCTGAAAAAACAAAGTGTAGTTAGCTGAAAATGCGTGGGCACTTTTCTTTCGATATGCTTGTGTGCCCATATCTAAAAAAAAAAATGAAAATGGTAAATCGTTATAGTTTTCACTAGCCCATATCGAATTTAAAGTGATACATAATAATACCCCGATAAAGAATAATTCATGCGGTCACCAAGATAATTAATTAAATGTAATTGATCTGGCCTTAACACTTAGGGAACCCGAAAGTATTTAAATGCATATTGTCTGGATGCAATTAAATGTATCAATTTCAGCCAGTACGTATGGAAACTTCATAAAACCCTGCTCATAGGTGGACAATAAATATATTTTAATGTTACGTACATAAAAGCAGTTATACAAATGTATACGTATATTTCATCATTGAGAGAAAGTGAGAGACGTCGTTCATGGTTGAGTGCACCATTTCTTTTCATCGATAAATGAATCTCTCTCTCTCTCTCTCTCTCTCTCTCTCTCTCTCTCTCTCTCTCTCTCTCTCTCTCTCTCTCTCTCTCTCGTTAATTCGTACATTGGGAGGTTAATAAGCAAGGAATAATGCAGAACAATTGATTGTGTCCTGCGGTGTCCTAAATTATGCGAGGTCAGTATTCTTGGGTGTGGATGCAAGCATAATTTTTTGTTAATAGTATGTCATGTACAGGAAATGCAAGTCGATTAGTAACATATGATATAGTTGATAGCGCTTACATTTATCAAGTCTGGTAATAATACTAATACTGGCAATGATAATAATAATCATTATGATTATTGTTATCACGGCATTTGACTACGTAAATGTTGTGTACGTATTCGTGTGTGTGCGTATATATATATATATATATATATATATATATATATATATATATATATATCGAATTAAAAGCTTGAGATAGAGACGACTGACGAAATGTAACCGAGGCCCTTTGCGTCAATAGGCGTAGGAAAAAATAATGATATATATACATATATATATATGTGTATATATATGTATATATATAAATATAAATATATATATATATATATATATATATATATATATATATATATATATATATATATATATATATATATATATATATATATATATATATATTATATAAACTATCAAGACAAACAGTTTCAACCCAAAGTTGATATTCCCGAAGTTTTTTCCACGTAACAGATTTGAATATGTATAAATACTTTAGAAATTCGGGGATGCTTTGCACGAAGGGAACAGTTTTCTTTTTTACTCCTACTTGGCGGTAGAACTAATGCTCAACGTTATACAAAATGTATTTCGAGCTCAAGGTAAAGATATTCATACTTTTTAAAATTATTTTTGAGTAATCAAACTTTTTAAAGTTATGTTTTTTCCATGTATAGCATATTTTTGCACAATAGAATGGTAGAATGTTACCGTTGGGTATTTTAACATTCTTTACATCTCTTTATATTAATGATTTTGATAATATGTAGTAATTGTTTAAATTATTACATTTGTAAGATGAACCGGTAATTTTTTGAAGTTTTTATACTTTTTAGTTAAAACTCCCTTTTTTATTTATTTTTACAGAAATTTATTATCTTACATAGATTTCAATTTTTATTTTTCTCTATTTTTGCAAATTTACTATAATCTTACGTACATTCTCTCTCTCTCTCTCTCTCTCTCTCTCTCTCTCTCTCTCCTCTCTCTCTCTCTCTCTCTCTCTCTCTCTCTCTCTCTTACATGAATTTATTATAATAGTTTGTACATTTCGAATTTCATCTCTCTCTCTCTCTCTCTCTCTCTCTCTCTCTCTCTCTCTCTCTCTCTCTCTCTCTCTCTCTCTCTCTCTCTACATAAATTTATTATAATAGTTTGTACATTTCGAATTTCATCTCTCTCTCTCTCTCTCTCTCTCTCTCTCTCTCTCTCTCTCTCCTCTCTCTTCTCTCTCTCTCTCTCGAATATTACTGAGCTTCCTTATTGATTGCTTTATTAAATGTAACATGGTCGTAACTTGTCTTGAATATAAACTGATCTACAGCGATCTGTACATCTTGGGCCCAGTACGACTTAATTGACTGTCCATTCATGATGAAGAGCATCTATTTTCCATTTTTTTTAACATAGTGGATTAGAATCTCTAAGATATTTTTGAGTGGTTGATAACTGCCTTATTTGTGTCTTCACGATAACCGGGGGAAGGGAAGCCTAAAGTGAGATTACTGTTATAGTTGTTATATGTATTGGGGGATATCAGAGTGGATTCGTTAATGCAGATTTATACGGATTACAGAGAGCCTCAGGATGAGGGAGCCCATTCTGTTTTAGGCAGGAAATTGCAATGGTTGTAAGCTACTACAAAGAGTGTTTACTTGGTAGCAACGGCTGTTACTGTATTAATTGACTTAGTGTAGCCATTGTATGCTTTACTGAAAATCTAATGAGTGCCATGTTTATTGATTTGCATTTTGTACTAGGTTCTGTAATGCTATAATGTTAAATGGTTAATTTTACAATTTTGCTGCAATCATTTAGATTTTCTCACCTCTGTGAAGGTGGTTTATGGTTTTGGTTCTATTTGTATGTTTGCCTGTTGGTTAAAGAAATTTAAGCAAAAAGGTGTCTTGACTTACGAAAGATTTTTACCAAAGGTGAAATTTGTGATTGTTAATGAATGATTAAATTTTGACCTGATCTATAACTGGAGAATGTACATTTTTTACGTTATAGGTGGTTTCACGTTGTTCCATTAATAATAAATGTGTAGGTTTAAACATTGTTGTAGTTATCTCAAATTAAGGCATTAAGCTGGTCGATTCGAATCTATAGACTTTTATCCCTGCTCTTATAGAATATTCCTCTGCTTATCGAAGAGGTAGGTCTTTTTATGACTTAACGTTAAAGGGAAAACACTGACACACACACACACATATATATATAATATATATATATTATATATATATATATATATATATATATATATATATATATATATACTGTATATTATATATACATGTGTATGTATGTATGTATGTATGTATATATATGTATATGTATATATATGTATATGTATATATATATATGTGTATATATATATATATATATATATATATATATGTGTGTGTGTGTGTGTGTGTGTGAGTATGTGTGTGTACAGATGGAATGTAGCGCAAAAAACTATTGCAATATACTCCTAACTCCAAATGAAATAGAAATGTAAATAGAGGTGTGTGAGTGACATATATAGGCTATATATACTGTGTATATTTATATATGTATATATTTATGTATGTATGTATGTATGTATGTATGTATGTATGTATGTATACACACATATTCTAAGGCAAATCAATCATAAAAAAATGCAGTTTTTACCATTTGTTGATAAGAAGTTAAAATTAATTTGTTAAACAAAAATATTAGCATTCGGAATATTACTTTTTACAAATCATTCTAAATTGAGATTTGATTTCAATTTCTTGTTCAGAACCATTATCCAGTTTTACCGTATTTGGTCTCTGCTAAAATAATTAGAATAATATCATCAGTACTTGAGAACATTATTCTCATCCTTCCAATGTGCCATTAATTATATCTTTTGTACCATAACGGTTTATTTTCTAATTATCTGTTCTTAATAACACACACAGACTTTACCCAGTGAGAGACCTAATGGCGATCTCATTACAACACCACCCATTTGGGGATATAAATTCTCTTCCGAGGAGATCATATCTGCTATGGTTAAGTATAACAATCTGGTAAACGGATTCTTATTAAGATTCTTTTATCTCCTTGTCATCGCTATTGAAAGGTAATACACATGCACTACTTAGTTTTATCAAGAAATATACCAATAAGAAATCTTTCATGATATAGATTTTTTTAAGTCGATGAAAATACTGTGAAACACTGGTTAGGAGAGTTCCTAGTAATATCTCTCTCTCTCTCTCTCTCTCTCTCTCTCTCTCTCTCTCTCTCTCTCTCTCTCTCTCTCTCTCTCTCTCTCTCTCTCTCTCTCTCTCAACAGTAAAAAGCAGCATCAAAGGAACGTCTGTTACACGAGATTTCAGGAACAAAAAAGTTAGTAAGTTTATAATTACTGGTTCCAGTTGCTGACAAGATCATGCAGAAGGGATAATCCTAATATTATCCAAAATGATAGAATCTTTTTGCTGGATGGAAATTTATACTCTCAGAATAGGTGGTGAGGTATGTAAGCTACCTATTAGGTCCAGCTTCAGCGAATACCTTTGCACTGTTTTAGATTAGATGATTAAAGATAGCCTTGGGTTATTCAAGACAGTATGGCACCGCACCTAGTTTTGCCTTATTTTTTGGTTTTTTTATTCCGGGTATTTTTTACTCTTATTTTTTTATCGTGTTATAACGCTTGTAAAGGGGGATTCTTATTTTGAATTACTGGGCTTAATTTTCAGCTGGGTAAACTTTTAGCTGGGCCCCACAAGGTACCAAAAGAGTTGGAAGACCCAGGCTTACATTGCTGAGGATTATGGAGCGCAAAGTAGGAGGTGATGAATGGAGACCTATTGAATTAAAAGCTCAAGATAGAGACGACTGGCGAAATCTAACCGAGGCCCTTTGCGTTAATAGACCTATTATTATTATTATTATTATTATTATTATTATTATTATTATTATTATTAGCTAAATATCATACTGTAAACATGTAAACTTTATATTTTTGCACATTCACTTGCAAAAATGAATATACACACACACACATATACATACATGTATATATATATATATATATATATATATATGTGTGTGTGTGTGTGTGTATGTATTTGTATATTCATCCTACTCTTTATTTCAATTCGTAGGGAGCGATTGAGAACGGTTTCTCGAAGGTTTTTATGATTGTAGTTTCTGGCCCCAATACTTTTTTACTTCATAACAGCATTACAGTCTGGGTTGGGGGTTGGGTGTTGGGAGTATGAGAACTGGTGGGCAGTAGGCCGCGAAAGGAGCAATTTGCTATCTAGCAAACGGGAATTAATTACTGTACCACTCAATCACTTCACACGTTTGCTACACATTTGCTAATTGTACTTTCGAATGTGAGACGTGAGGTCACCACATCTCAGCGCAATAATATACATATGCACATATACTTACATTATTTATATAAACAGGGATAAGCAAACTTTTGAAAAACAAAATGAGATTATGAAAAGTAAATTGTCACTTTCTTTAAAAAGAAAAGTATTTAATGAAATGCGCCTCCAAGTTTAAATTTATGCATCAGAATTGCTGAGAGCAAAGGAAATAATAATGATGGGAATAACATCTAAGAGACAACAAAAGAGCAACTTGGATAAGAGAGCAAACAAAAGTAGAGGATATTCTAACAACATGTAAGTAAATGAAATGATAATGACAGATAATAGATTGACTTTAAGAATAACGGAATGGGTCCCTAGAGCTTGAAAAAGAAGTAGGGAAATAAAGAGAAGACGATGGACTGGGGTAGAAAGACCATAAAAAGACGCAAGTGGAAGTACATGACTGAGGATTTTGTTCTGCAGTAGACTAACGGCTGATGATGATGATGATACACACACACACACACACACACACACACACATATATATATATATATATATATATATATATATATATATATATATATATATATATATATAAAGAGAGAGAGAGAGAGAGAGAGAGAGAGAGAGAGAGAGAGAGAGAGAGAGAGAGAGAGAGAGAGAGAGAGAGAGAGAGAGAGCGCGCAAGTTAATTTCACTTCATTTTTTTATTTCAATTTGATGTACATGTATACGATGCGGAAAGGACAATATGAAAGAACATTATATATCCTCCTTTGGTTTTAATTGTTTTAAATGGAATAGGAATAATGTCGATGAATATATATAAAAAAATTTGTTTGAAGCCTTTGTACACTCTCCGTAACAAAACAAGTAAACTTTGAAAAACTTTGTCTTCTGCATAGAGTAATTCAGTTAACTCGGTGCTTTGGTATTCTTCAGAGACAACATGTCTGCCTCTTGGTCACTTAGCAGGACTAATAATTATTTTCAAATGAAAGGCTGAAAATGTATTTGGTATTTTTAAGGTAACTCGCACCGAAATGCCTTGATAAATTCAACGAAAAAGAGTAACTAAAACGAGATAGGTAGATGTGTGGATGGTTGTGGTTGAGTGGATATTTACGGGTTCGTGTATCTTGTGATATAACTTTTATTTCAAGCGCCAAGATCATCGCCGTTTGCAGTTCAGATAGTAATTTTAGGGTTGGTTTAACCTTATTATTGTAACATGTCTCATTAGAGGAAAACTAATCATGTTCTGCTTCCTACTGAGAACCAGTTTACACACCTCTAACAGCTGCCAAGCATAAGTCCTAAAAACTTGCCTGTTTTGTTTTGAATGCTGATGGAAGCTGCGTATCCACATTTTAGGGAAAAAATTATATTTTCTAATGAATATGTTTTGTGTCAAATTTATCTTCTCTAATTTATATATATATATATATATATATATATATATATATATATATATATATATATATATATATATATATATATATATATATATATATATTATATATATATATTTGTTTATATGCGTACTTTCACTTGTGTGTGTCCATTTACGAATGCATGTGATTGTGATAAACCAATACTTGTAGCTATAGTTATCATACGATTAAACTTTCTTTCCAATTTTTTATATTGCTAAAGAACACAATTTTAAGAATAATCTTATTAATGTTTTATATAATGTTAAAGTAATTCTCTCTTCATTCATCTTCCAAGAAATAAATCGATGATTATATCGACTAATAATGTCTGAAGTCGATGGTGTTACTATCGACGCTTACGCAATTATGTATGTTTATCTGGCCATAAATTATAAGGGCAGGTGCGTTGTTTCTTTGTCTGTAGCCTGGTAAGCACCTGCCCCTGTCCTCTTCTGTAGAGTCAACTTAAACACGCTCTTAAAGATATTGATCACCTGGTCCACATGCGTCTCGGATCTGCTAATAATAATAATAATGACGTGATAGATCTCTCTCTCTCTCTCTCTCTCTCTCTCTCTCTCTCTCTCTCTCTCTCTCTCTCTCTCTCTGATACTGTTACCTTTCGGACACATTTTTTTTTGACATCTTAATGGTTAGTGACTAAACCTGCGTGAGAGATTATGGCATTAATGCATTTGGGGCACCGTTACGTAGTCTCTGGTGAGAATTCCGATCTTCGTCCCTTAGCAGTTTTGAAATGTTTTGAAATAATTGCCACCAAGACAAGATATGGATATGAGTGCTTACTCAAACATATATAATGATATAAGGCTACCATTATAAGATTAGTATGAAAAACAAACACATACGTATATATATATATATATATATATATATATATATATATATATATATATATATATATATATATATTTGATGTTTGTACGTGTATACACACCTTTATACCACACATATAATTTGTACACATACAATGTATATATACACATATATATATGTATGTATATACAGTGATACCTCGTTTATCGGGGTCAATGGGGACCGGAGACCCTGCGGTAGGTGAAAATCCGCGAAGTAGGATTGGTCCCCTACCCCATATTTTTTGTATATATGTGTAGGTACAAGGATGTTTAAGATACTGTATGTATATATATGCTTTATATACAGAATATGTGCAGTATATTATGCTTAAGTCTATTGTATTTAAAGTATAAAATCATTACAATACAGTGCCTTAATGTATACTACATTCACTCACAAATATTTTACATAAATATACAAATAATATACATTAACTCCTTGTATATTTTACTTAAATCTACAGTTTTTAATTACTGGATACAAACCATTCACACACACACTCTCTCTCTCTCTCATAGGATACAATATTATGGTGTTCTAACACTCACCAGTGACAGTTGTATCTTCAACTGTAATGATAACGACAACGCTGCAAATGATGATGATGACGACGATGATAAGGCTGATGATGATGACAGACCTGTACAGTTCAATGAATGTGATGATGAATGATTATGATGGTGTTACTGCACAGGTATAATGAGAGCTTTAAAGCAGTCCTGGAAGCACCTCATCATCAGCAGATATCGTCGTCATCTGATTGTCAGAGAGGCACAGAGGCTCCCACTCCACTCAAAGAGAGTCAAGGTTCACCTAATGGCTCTTCTGCTGGAGGCGCTGACAGTGTATCTGGTTTTTTAAACTTTGTCAAGAACATGGTGATGGGTAGTTGCTGTCGTTGCTTTTTCTCATGTTGCAAAATACCATTGTATAATGCCATAACCCCATCAACACGGTTGCAAATCTCAACATCTCGAACCATGTTCTCATCGACTTCTTGTGCAAAGTGTTGCAATGCCCTTGCCATGTTGCACATTTTTTGCAAGTTCTCCAAAGTAAAGCCAGTCTTATTCATTTCTTCATCTTGCTCTTCTTCACTCGCTGACTGCGTCATTTCAAGGAGGTCTTCGTCTGTCCGTAGATGTGAATGGGCCTCGATAAGCCTATTCACATCTTCAGTCATGTCAGCGAATCATTCATCCTTAATGATGCAGGCCAGCATCAACACCTTCTCCACTGCCGAGTGATGGATTTCGTCAGGAGTGAAGCCTGAGTAATCATGAAAAACAGCAGGCCATAATTTCTTCCAACTTGAACTGGTAGTTTCTGTTTTCATTTCTTGCAATGCTTGCTGCAAGTAAGTCAGACATGACGCAATGTTGTATTTGCACCAGTACTTTTTCAAGGTAAAGCCTTCTTCGTCGTCATTATCATTGCCATCGTCGTCAACTACCATCATGAGGCCCTCCATCGTGGCACGAGTATAGAGTGCCTTAAATGCATTAATGGCCCCTAGATCCATTGTCTATATAAGCGCTGTGGTGTTATGGGACAGAAACTCAACCTGCACCCCATCATACTGCAGGGCTGTCGCATGGCTTCCTGCACAGTCTGTCAAAAGAAGGACCTTTTCAGCCAGATAAAGCTGTACCTCAGGAACAAAGCAGTGAATGAACCAGTCGGCTGTCAGGGCATTAGTTATCCAGGCCTTTGCGTTATTCATATAAGAGACGGGGAGTATATCCTTATTTTTATTTTTTAAGGCCCGTGGATTTTTTGCCTTATAAGGCCTGGCTTCATCACAAAGCATGCAGCTTTACCACACATGATAAGTGTGACTCGGTCCTTGTGCACCTTGTAACCGGGTCTGTGCACTTCATACTTAAAGAGGAATGTACGTGATGGCATTCTCTTCCAAAAAAGACCTGTCTTGTCCATGCTGAAAACTTGTTCTGGGAGGTACTGGCCATCCTTGATCATTTTTGGATATTCAGCCTCCACATAGCGACAGGCAGCATCGGTGCCGGCAGAAGCAGCCTCGCCATACACAGTCACGCTTTTGAAACCGTATCGCTTTTGAAACTTGTCGAATCACCCTTTGCTGGCTGTAAAGCCTCTTCCTCGTGGCGGCAAATCACTCGTCGCTGTGGTTCGTCAGCATCATCTTCGTTGGCTGCTTCTCCTCAAAGAAAGATTTGGCCTTTGTCCTGATCATGTTAGTATCCAAATTCACATTTTTTTTCCTTCAATCTAAAATCCAAAAGG
>NC_090726.1:156427514-156460014 GCF_036898095.1 Palaemon carinicauda
TATATATATATATATATATATATATATATATATATATATATATATATATATATATATATATGTGTGTGTGTGTGTGTGTGTGTGTGTGTGTATGTATGTGTGTGTGTAAATGTGTGTCTGAGAGAGAGAGAGAGAGAGAGAGAGAGAGAGAGAGAGAGAGAGAGTATATATGTAAGTATATATGAATGTATGCATACTTATGTGTAAATGCTCTATTAGTTTGTGTGAAAATATTGCGTAAGTAGTGTAAACTTGCCGATGTATGGCCCTCCTGTAATTGTGGGAATATTAGTCAATCCAAAGAGGCATCAATGATCTATTTTGTGTTTTCTGTTTAGTTAGTTGCACCAGTTGCAAGGCATCGTCAAATATATTTTACAACAGCAGCAGGAGTAATAATATTTAACGGAAAATTCACATACTGTAGCTTCTTTATAAATGATTTTTTTAAAGTTTATTCAAAGGTAATTTATTTTTGATTTCCTATTATCAAATAAGAATGCTTTCAATACATTTAAGAGTAAGTTTTCAAATCTTAATGCTTTCATTAAAACAATTTTGCCTGTTTTCTTTATTTTTAAGGATATACAGTCAAGAAGGAACTGTTGCATCTGCACCAAAGAGTGTAGATTTAACGGTAACCCATCACTCAAGTTCTTGGGTTGTACCAGAAAGGTTTTTTTATGGGTAAATTATATTCCTTTTCAGTAAATTAAGAGTTTGTGATGGAACATAGAGGTCTACATGTTTAAACCTCAGCCTCCTAAAACCAGAATAAATAAATATGTTCTAAGTCTATGTAGTGGGTTGAGACGGGTATAAAGTTTTTATTATTATTATTATTATTATTATTATTATTATTATTATTATTATTATTATTATTATTATTATTATTAATAGAATCAGGTTGAAGATTTTGTTATATAGAATAAGGAGAAAGAGTGACAGGTGAACAATACTAATGCTCGGTATATGTGTATCTTCATGAAGGCAATCTTATTCTCTCATAATTTTCCTTGCCAGCTTGATATGTAATTAATGGAATAAGTGTTATCTTAAAATTAAGACCTTACCGAAAACCGCAATGTGTTACATATAAAAAACCGTACTCTGCTATACTTCATGAAAGTTTCTCTCTTTCGCTTGGATTTGTTTTTAATTATTATTTTGAAACAAAACCATTTTACGGGATTGCCATTTTAGGACATATGTATTTCAGTTTTGAAACTTTATTTTAAATATCCTATGAAATAAATTCCTGACATGTATAGCATCAAAATTTTCGAACAGCAATACGATGGAGAATCTTCCTTCACACATTGAATGGAACGAAAATTGTGGAGAATTATTCATTAAGGCTATTTTTGTCTTAGAGAAAGTATTGTGTTTTTTATGTATATTTTTATAAAGGTTAGATTCAATTGGGTCAGTTGGCTGAGCAAGTGTTAATCCCATTTATGGGATGCCATGCAAATGATGTAAATTCAGTCGGCTTAATGAGCAGCAATAAAGAGAGTGTAGAGGGGTGTGTAATTTAAATAGCAGGTTTTTACATTACATTTGTCATGAATAAAATAGAATTTATGATGATGAAATAAATAGAGCAGAAATCTTTTACGTCCATTACTGGTTTTAATGCACAGCTCCACCCATCTCAAAGTCAATGCGACCGATGTTAAGGAAGAATTCGAGTGGTTGTTTTAAGTTTATTGTGATACGAATGTTCATAGATTTCATTTTATCGGTGTATAATTATTCTCATGTTGTCGGGAATTGCTTTTTTTTCTTTTTTTTTTCCTTTTTTTTTAGATTAAACTGTAGACAGTTTGCCGTTTATATTGATGGTAGCCAAAATTACAATTGAAACCCATATTTTTCGTCAAGATAGTTCAAGATAGAATCATGGTTTCATAAAAGCTAAAGTATTTCCACGAATGACATATTATTTATTCTGAAAGTATATTATTTTACATTGACACCCTGTAAATAATTTATTTTACACTACATACTGTAAATAGATTTTACATTAGCATATAATTCATTTTACATTGATATACTATGAATAATTCATTTTACATTGACATACTATAAATAATTCATTTTACATTGATATACTAGTACAAATGATTTTAAACTGAAAATATTTAAAAAGATTATTTTTCTAAGATAAAATTTTTAAAATTTGTGCCCATTGCACCAACGTATGTATCTAAAGCCATGTAAAAACAAGTCTACCAACTTCTACTCTAATTTTATATTTTAATGTCGTTCATTTAGCCCTCTTTCTTGAGTCGGTCTTCTGGCTGATAACGCCTTAAGGTGCCAGACAGGCCAAGATAGCCGTACAAGTGGCGAAGCTATAAGCGCTTAACATCATTCGGTAATGGAAGTGTAACAAATATTTTCACCATTTTTATTTACTTGGGAGACATTATTGAGTAATCAATATATTTTATTAGAGAAAAGATCCTTTATATATCATGTCTTAAACAAATTTCTTTTTAATAAGCTCTTTTTGATTAAAACATAAATTAATTTGCGATTAACATGTCAGGGAAACAGGACTGAAGTTTATGCGTACTGAAGAAAATGAGTTGGAAAAGAAAGTGTTCTATCAGAGATGATTATTCCAATTCATTGAATAAAATACCCTCATTTATGATTGTTCGATGTTAAAATTTTGGATTTTGTATTTTCTACATAGAAATAATGAAACATAATTTGCATCATTATAAGAATTCTATTTAAGTGAAACACATAAATATGAAATGATAGTTATTTTTTATCAAAAGTTGTAGTATTTGTTTTCCATGATACAATGTCTTGAATTTAACCAGGAATTCTGAATTATTCTAATTACTCCATTGAGTTTTCCAAATTCAGGCTGATTTCTTTGATAACTATGAGCTGAAAATAGTGTTTTATCAATTTATTTAAAACGTGAAAAACAGTAACTATGAAAGTGGTATGATGTATATGTCAACTGCCATTTTCTGTTCAAATATATTGCTTCTATTAATCCATTACCTTATGGTTTAAAACTGATAATACTTTTTTCGAATACTTTAAATATACATTAGAAATGTTTACTTTTTTTTCTTGGCGATTTATATTATTTTATAACCTGTAATGTTTTTATTTTTACTGAAAGAGAATATATCGATTATTGATTTTTCAATTATTAGAATAATTATTTAATATATTGGAAAAAGTTAGGCCCAACAGGACTTCCAAGTTACAAAATCAAGGTGGAGAGGATTTTTTTTCTAATGTTAACTGATTGCACATTACTTATATGTATTTGAAAACAAGCACACTAGGTCGTTAAAATTTCATCACCGGTGCAGAGTATTCAATGGTTGAAAAAATTTTTTTTAGCGCAATAGAAAAATATTTAAAAAGAAAATAATTCAAGATACATGAATAAGTATGATTGCAATAAAATATAATATATATATATATATATATATATATATATATATATATATATATATGTATATATGTGTATATATATATATATATATATATATATATATATATATATATATATACATATATATATATATATATATACTGTATATATATATATATATATATATATATATATATATATATATATATATATTTATATATATATATATATATATATGTATATATATACAGTATATATATACAGTATATATATATATATATATATATATATATATATATATATATATATATATATATATATATATATATATATATAACGTATATAAATTTTCTAGATGACTTAGCATAGTACAGAACATGTCAAGAGGAAGATTGCAAGTCTCCGAGACCCTGCACCCTGGAGATGCAAAAATATTGTGAGTTCTCCCCCTGCAAATGAGTCACATGAGTCCGGCGTGTTTCTCCTGTTTAAAGATTCCGGTCACAAGGTCCTCTGGGCCATGCTGTGAATTTTATATGTCGGTGCAGTAATTTGAAGTAATTTGAGTCATTTAAATTACATAATCGCATTCTCGCCAACTCTTCCCGAACACCCGAACTGCTTTTGGCATTGCCACCTGTCGGGTTACCTTATTGTGCATCAGCCGCTTATTTGATTCTTTCTTATGGACCTGTGAGTTGGTTTGTATTTATCCACTAATTTTACGGTCTACAGTATAATGAGACAGCGAATGTTTTATGATTAAATTGGTAGTTTGTCTCTGGCCGCGTAACCTCTGCGCTGCGTAATCCGGCAATATTTTTTTCCTTTATGGTAGATTTCTGTCGGGTGTAAGTTACATAGTGGTGTATTTTATGAAATGTTAAATCTGAACGTACATGCAGTCAGTATTTCAGTAGTACAGAAACGATGACTTGGAATTGTTATAATCGAAATCTAGTGAGAAGTATTGATTAGAAGGCAGCCGCTTCAGAATGTAAAGGATTCATTAAGGTAATGTTTGTTATATTACTTTTATTTCTGCTTCTTTTATACTTTATTTGGCATTATATTAAGAATACTGGTATGATTGTTTTATCTGTAGATGTTTCAAAGTTTTGTTTTTTATGGTTTCTTGCATAACATACTCTTAGGCCTGTATTACAGTTGTATTAATATGTAATTTTTAACCACTACAAATCCGAAAATCATTCGTATGAATTCTTGAATAGCAACCTTCCATTTAAATTTTAGTCTCTCCCTCTCTCTCTCTCTCTCTCTCTCTCTCTCTCTCTCTCTCTCTCTCTCTCTCTCTGCTCTTGTCTGTATGTATGTGTTAACATGGCCGCATTAATTATCATATTTTTTCTCGCTGGTAAAATTGCTTAAAAGTGGAAGTATATAATGAAAGAATGTTCATAATTTAGATATTATTTTCACTGGGGAAGAATCGAATGCGATGGGTTGGTTATGATTTCAATGAATAATTCGAAAAAAAAAAAATTGAGATACGTATTGTGCGTAGAAGGTGAGTTTGCGCTGCTGATATACTTTAGTTGCTATTAAATGAAGTAGAGAGAGACCAAGAAAGATTCAACACTGGTTTAACTGTGATTCAGCGTTGAAAGGTTTAGTGTGGCATTGGCTCGCAGACTTTCATCTACTGACCTATATCTATATATGAATTATTGTTCACCATACATATTTCCTTATTGAAAGAGAATGGTACGAGAATAGTTCATTCATCTGGTATCTCAGTAAGTTCTTTGAGGGTTAGCTAAATGACTCAACACCTTGCTTCTTCACCCAACACAAATGCTGCCGGTGTTTATCTAAGCCGGGTAGACTAGTGGACGAAAGCTAGTGTACTTTATAATTTGGAATGGCCCAGGGAGTGGTATATCTTAGAGGATTAGACTGAGGGATGGCTACCTATTTTGTGTATATATATATATATATATATATATATATATATATATATATATATATGTATATATATATATGTGTACATTTATATGTGTGTGTGTATATATATATATATATATATATATATATATATATATATATATATATATATATATATATAATGTATGTATGCAAAAGTAGTCGTGAAATGAATAGAAGACGATGGATTGACGAAATAAGGAAGTCTGCGGGAGTGTACCACAAATAAACGCAAGTGCAAAGGCATGTCTGAGGCCTTTGGACTAGTAATGGCTGATAATTATGTATTATATATGTACACACACACACACACACACACACACACACACACATATATATATATATATATATATATGTATGCAGTATATTATGTGTGTTGGATTGTGTGAGTGTGTCTGTTTGCTTGTGAAAGCGTATGCATATTTATGTTTGTGAAACTGTATGTTCGTAAGATTCCTAATAGGTCATATCTTGAATTTATACTCGTATTTCGCTTATTTATATTTTGGAGCAATGAAAGTAGGTCTTACTTTGGAAGAAGTCATCAATTTTGCTTTACTATATTCTGCTGATAATACGAGTTGTACCGTATACATGTTTTGAGGACATTTGGTTGTGATAGCGATTAGTTTGAGTGTTGCTTTGGTATATTGATATTAGATATAATTTTATATTTAGTACTGATAAAACATTACATTACAATGATGAGATGGTACGACCATAAGATAGCTCTAATATACGTTTTGTGAATCATTCATATTGAATTATATTTTCCAGAGGTTATCAAGTTATCAAGCCAAGTGTTTTGTCATTACAAAGAACTATTTTGTGGCATTCACTTGCCGAGTTATGAAATACTTTTCCGTACTTTGTATATCAAGGTATATCAAAGTTAACCATTTTTTTTTCCTATTTACTTACTTGTTTAGTAAGGCATTAAATACAAAAACGGGAAAATAATATGCTCCTTGTTTATAAGCTCTTAATTTTCTTGAGTTAAACTTGGTTTTTGAAAGATAACCAGATAGTAACCAGGACAGCATTAGAATGTAAGATTTCAACGATAGGAAAAATTTATTAAGTTAAAATGCTTCAAAAGGTTTGATTACAGTGTATATATATATATATATATATATATATATATATATATATATATATATATATATATATATATATATATATATATATATATATATAAATATATATATTTTACCAACAAAATAATGTAAAAATAAGCCTTTAACAAGATAAATAGTTATGATTTGAAAAGGCAAAGGTTAAGTAGGCATATGGATAATACTGTCAACCTGCGTGAATACATACATCAAAGGCCCAGTGTACTTGACACGTGGAAGGAATCCTGTCAAGGGATACGAGAATATTTTTAAGAGAGATATTTGAATAACAAACATCCTTCTCTTTTTGTACCCTGAAATATGTTTTGTTTTTATTGCGGTTTTTTCCTATGCGTCCATAAATTTCAGCCAGATTTTAAAAAACGCCCAGTAAAACAGTAACGCTGGACTGAAAATCTATTTAGTTTTGAATAAATGAATTGTGTAGGGAGAGAGATTAAGAGTGCACCAGTAGGGAGCTCAAATTGCTCGATAAATCAAAGCAAATGGATTGTGTCTTTTAGTTTTTGATTGCCGTTTATCATGTTGGGTCTGTTCAAGTGCCACATCAAGAGAGTCAGAGGGAAAAGAAAAGTGGTTTTGGAAAGGTAAAGAAGAGTCTGTGTGGGTCTTTAGGAGACAGGTGACCATACAAAGAAGTCTCTTGAAAGGTAATTTTCTTTATTCCTCTCTCTCTCTCTCTCTCTCTCTCTCTCTCTCTCTCTCTCTCTCTCTCTCTCTCTCTCTCTCTCTCTCTCTCCCCTATTTTTTATTCGCCCTTTTACATAAATAAAGGTTAGGGATGAAAGATTGATAAATATATGAAAATTGCTCTCTTGTTTGTGGTTGCAATATTTTCGCCGAAAAAGATTTTGGTACGTGGGAATGTTAATTACATTTTGTTATAAAATGCCATGTAGTCAGTTCGTATACTCTGTGTTTGAAATGTTTAGTGTTGTATAAAAGATACACGATCTCTCTCTCTCTCTCTCTCTCTCTCTCTCTCTCTCTCTCTCTCTCTCTCTCTCTCTCTCTCTCATGGCGCTTTTAGTACGCACCTTTAGAAACAGAAAAAGAGTAACATGGATACGAGAGCAAACTAAAATAGAGGATATTCTAAAAACATGTATGGAGAAGAATGGACATGACAGACCTTACAGTATAATGAGAATGAAAGATAATAGAGGGACTTGAAGAATAACGGAATTGGCCCCTAGAGATTGCAAACGAAGCATAGGAACTTAAAGACGATGTATTAATGACCCAAAAACCTGATGGCATACATTAGACTGGCATACAGACAGTAAAGAGACGGGAGCGAAAGGACATGTGTGAGGCCTTTCTTATGCAGTGGACTACCAACGACTGATGATGATGATGATGATTATATGTACGCAAGGTGTATAAATATACGCACACACATATATATATATACAGTATATATATACATAAGTATACATATATACAGCATATATATATATATATATATATATATATATATATATGTATGTATGTGTATATATATATATATATATGTATGTATATATATATATATATATATATATATATATATATATATATGTTTGTGTGTATGTATATAAAATTCAGATAACTCAATTTATTGAAAGCTGAGAAGAGATTCTTTTCTTTGTGGGTGCTTCAGAAATGTTTCACTGATAATTGAAAATAATTCAATGGAAATTAGTAGTCTATATTCAGAGGGTGATCATAAGCGTTGTAAAAAATATAATCTTTCTTGATTAAGGTGGTCTTTTTGGTGAATCACAACCCTGACGTAATCTTCATCATCAGCCGCAAGTAGTCTACTTCAGCACAAAGGTCTCAGATATGTCCTTCCATTCCCGTCTGTTATGGGCTTTCAATGCCAATCTATACCAGCAATATTTTTTTAGCTAGTCAATCCATCGTTTATTCTCCCTTCCCCTGCTTCTGTTGTAAAATCTAGGGATCCATTCTGTTATTCTTAATGTGTAACTGTTATCTGTCATTCTCGTTATATTTCCTGCCCATATCCCTTTCTTTTTCTTCCATATTGTTAGAATATCCTCTACATTGGTTTGTTCTCGTATGCATGTTGCTATTTTTATGTCTCTTAGTGTTATTCCCGTCGTTATTCTATCTATAGCTCTCTACGTTTTTCAAAGCTTATGATCTAAGGCCTTAAAAAGGACCTAGTTTCTGCTGCATAATGCTGGACCATCTAATTAAATACTTGTTTTTTTTTTTTTTTTTTTTTTTTTCTTCAGAGAAAGTGGCATTTTACTTTTAATAATCTAATTTTGTTTACCAAAAGCTCTTTGTCCTATGCTTATCCTTCATTTTATTTCGGTCTCATGTCCTTGGAAAACACTGTCTGCCCTAAGTATGTATATTCATTAACAATTTCTAGGGGTTCCTCCGTAGCCCCTCCATAACCCTTATTTTTTTGTCTCTGTATTTCCATTAAACATTATCCTTGTTATATTCATTCTTTTTCAGTCCTATATTTATGTTTTCTCTATTCAAATCTTCTTTCTTCTCTTGCATTGCAATTCCTCCCATTATTCACAAATAGAACTATGTCATCTGCAATTCTTAAGTTGTGAAGATCTTCCCCATTATTTTTAATTTCTACAATTTCCTAATCTAAATTCTTAAAAACTACTAGGCACGTTTTGGGGCTATGACATGAAGTCTAAGAGCCCTAGTCCGGGCTAAATGCCCGAGCAATCTATACCGAGCGACTAGGCACGTTGTGAATACTTTAATATAGATGGGGTCTCCCTGTCTAACTTCTTTCTTTACTGAAATTTTCTCAGTATCTTTATCTAGTTTTAGACTTGTTGTATTTCCCGTATAGATATCTTCATTGGTTCGAAAATAAGATTCATCTCTGAAGGGCCTTATTGCTGAAGTTTTGACAGATTCAAAAGCTTTCTCATAGTCTATAATTGCACCCCCCTACACGCACACACACACTATATATATATATATATATATATATATATATATATATATATATATATATATATATATATATATATATATATATATATATGTATATATACACACACACACATATATATATATATATATATATATATATATATATATATATATATATATATATGTATATACGCATACATAAAGTTCCGTAGAACTAAACAAATACTACCTGTTTTTAACTACTTTTTTCTTCATTCAGCAATTTATAGTAATATAATTTCCCCTTCTACGATCTTTTATAGTATTATAAAAGAAGTTATAATATTTTGTTTCAACTAATTAGAAGTATTCTGTTTGTAAAATGTTGCTCCCATGAAGTTTATATTTTTTTTTTATAAACCATTTAACATGTTGGATTTAAATTATATTTTTCTCAAGTCAGTTCAGTATCCCATATTAGCAATAATTGAATGATTATGTGTGGTAACGTTTTCCCTATAAGTGCATTCAGGTCTGTTTCATGTAAGATTTAAAATGTTTATAAAAGTGTTTCAGGCTTAGTTCACATTAGTTCTCATTTTGCGTTGTTCAAGTTTGTTTATAATTGTTATCTTACCTTACGCTCTCCTTTTTGTATACAAAATTTGTTTCTATGATTTTCCCTTTTATATGATTTAAATATAGTGATTTTTTTATTTGTCTCATTTAGCGTAGATGCCATAACCTGTATTATGGAATTTTTTGTTTATATTGACCACTGGGACGAGAAATAAGTAGTCTCTGTGTCGTGTACTACCGTTTATAGTAAAACTTTTTTTTTCATTGTTCCGAATCCCGGAAAGAATAATATTTATAGCGATTTTTTCTTCTTGAATTTACAAACCATTGTTAACAACTAAAAGATAACTAATTCATGTATGTATCTCTAAACTTCATTTCTTTTTGGTTACATTTTATTTATTTATTTATTCTTATATATGAATTAATTTTTTTTATTTCTGGTTGGGTAACCTTCGTATTGCTTGAGACGCATTTCTTGGTATGCTCCCACAAGCTCGAAGAAGTAATGGACCATCTTATGAAATAGGCCAGGAATTGCTTTCGCTTAGTAGCTATCGAGGTCATCTTCCTTCACAATCTATATTTGTTCGAGAAACATGTTATTAACGTCGACTTTTTTTCAGGCGACCGAGTGGATATAGAGTAGTTGATTTCTTGGGTTCATTTTCAATTTTTTTTTTTCCCCTGGATTGTGTTATTATGCTGTCTGTGTGTGTCTGTGTATTTGAGGTGTATTAGTGGTCCTTCTCTCCACAGACAAGATGAAAGTCTTCTCTTACTGTATATTCGAGGACGATTTTGGCCATATTTCAACTTCATCTCTTGTGCATGAATTTGCGGGAGAATGATGTCGCCTGTCGTGCGAGTTAACACGAACTTTCAATATTTTGAAAGTGAGATTCACCCCCAAACGAGGTTGATGGATCAACATCATTGCTTGAAAATGTGTTTGCCTTTATCCCCTCGCTTCCTCTTCCCTCCTTATTTGGAAGACAGCGAGACTGAAGATATATATTTCTTGTCTCCTTTTGTTGTACTTTTTACTTTTCTCTCCCCGCTCAGGTATTCTTTTTTTTTTTTTTTTTTTTTTTTTTTTTGTGGTCACTTGACTAAGACGTTACAATTTCATTTCCAATTTCAGTTTGACATCGCCATTAAATTTTAAGACTCAAATTAAATTCATGCCGTTAATTTACACACACACACACACATATATATATATATATATATATATATATATATATATATATATATATATATATATATATATATATATATGTATGTATGTATGTATGTATATATGTATATATAGTGTCTGTGTATATGTTTTGTGTGTGTATTAATCTAATGTACGTATTATGCTGTAATATTTTTTTCATTTATTTTTAAGGTGTAGGTTCCTTACACAATGTTCGTAGATTTCATAATTTTTCAAGTTGAAAGCTTGTGTTGCACTAGCATTCAAAGCCTTATTTTTTGGATGTTCTTTGAATCGAATATTCATGAAATATATATCCACGTCGCATATTTGTATAATTAGTGGTTTTATAAACGAGCTACAAATTTCCATGACAAAAATTACAAATGGAGAGAGAGAGAGAGAGAGAGAGAGAGAGAGAGAGAGAGAGAGAGAGAGAGAGAGAGAGAGAGACGCATATGTTTGATTATTTTTGGGGGAATACTTTTGCTCTACTGTATGTTTAAGAGAAAGAATAATTTTTCATATTTTCTATGTTACTGTTATATTTTAATTTCGTTTTTTTTATGTTGCTGTTGTTGAAAAGCAAATCCAATTATCTTTTCTTGTTAACCGGTGCGAATAAGTAGACTTTATAGAATAGCGAATGTCATTGGTCCTATTCTTGGATTAAACGAGCATCATTTTGTTCTTTCAAGAATATGTTTTGTGATTTGTTGGTACAAAATCAAGAAACACACACACACACACACACATATATATAATATATATATATATATATATATATATATATATATATATATATATATATATATATATAAGTATTCATCGTTAAACACATTTTTACATATATTTGTGTCTGTTTCCAGTTAAATTACTCGAGAAAAAAAAAAGCTCGGAGACATTCGGTCTCGAGCAATCTGTCTATGGAGGGATATGTATATATACATATATATATTTTGTGTATATATACATACATATATATATATGTATATATATAAATATATATATATATATATATATATATATATATATATATGTATATATATTATATATAGGCCTATATATGAATATATAATCTCTATAAGCTTAGTTGCTGTAACAACAATAACACCGGCAATTGAGTTAATAATAGGAATAATAGAACAATGATAAGGGTGTTGGTGATGACTATGATAATAATGATAATTATTATTATTATTTTCGTATCATAATAATTTAGTAGTTGCTTTTATGCAAGCGTTACGCCCTGGTGGTTTTCTAAGTTAATGATTATCCATTGAGTTGCCAGGGATGATGTTGATCTACAATTTATAAGACGTTGTTGTGAAAAAAAGTGATTATACTAAGTGCTATTGTTGAGCTTTGGTTAATGACTGTATTCTGAACAAAGGATTATGCGCGCACTATTACTTTTTGACATATATATGTGTGTGTGTGTGTGTGTGTATATATATATATATATATATATATATATATATATATATATATATATATATATATATATAACAATGTATATATGTGCACAATTAGTCTTTATTAATGTAAAATGGAGATTATTTTAGATATGCAAATGGGAGAAAGATTATTCGGTGTAATATATTTCAGACAAGTGTTTGATATTCGTGCTGAACTATTAAATATTTTTATGTAGGGAATGAAAACTGAAGCCTGCCAAAGAAGGTAAGATATAGGGTCAAGTTTACAGTATTAGAAATAGGGTCGTGAATGAAATTTGGAGTGATTGATGGTTGCGTGTTTGGGGAAGATACAGTATTAATTGCATTTAATGATGTTGGGCAGAACAGGGTCGAATAAAAGTTTAGAAGTTGAAGCTTATTGAAAAGAACAATATATTTCTTATTAAACTGCACAATTATTATTACTTTATGCGATATCATTAATAAAAAAATAAAGCATTAAATTATGTTTATGTCATCAATGACGACTCAGAATCTGTGGGTCCCGAGTCTACCACACGCTCACGGCATGATATATTTTACTAGTGAACATAACCTAACTGTCCTAGTGAACTATGAATGCAGGATTGGGGTTACGATTTGCCTGCAGCGTCATCAGCAGACATTCTCTGGATGTTACTGGTCCTAGCATGGGTGTAGAAGTGGTTTCGGCACCGATCATATGTATATATTCAATATCTACGATTATGGACAACCTTTAGATATTTATATAATATATCTTCTTGCTCAGATTAATCGAATTCCCAGTGTTTTGTTTTAACTTTGACTACCAAATGGTGTTGATTAGTTGAGTAACAAGAATCCCTACTTTAGATATAATAATAAGATGAGCAAAAATTTTTAAAAAGTAGCCAAAGTCGGTATTTTATTGCTAGTTTGCGTAAAGGTAACGTATGATGTAAAGATGGGAGTTATGGTGAATCACTCAATCACTCAATAGGAGAAGCAAAGATTACAGCCCCAAATTTTTCAGTATGTTTTGTAAAAAGAAGCGGTTGTATAATGGAATGCTGTAAGAGATTAGGAATAGTAGAATCAAATGTTCCTCCTGGGACTGAAGTTTGACTATTGAATGTGAGAGGAGGGTGACCTTTTTTTTTTTTTTTTTTTTTTTTGACCTTGTATGTGGAATAAAAGTCAAGATATCAATATGCAGTAGAATTATTAATATAAGTTGCAAGAAAGATCGGAGTGATTTCAAGTGGTTTGGTCACTGAAAGTATGGATGAAGCTCAACTGATAACTGGTGAATACTTCGCAAGTTATTAAAGAATTGAGGAAATGGAGGCTAAGAAAGTCTGGATTACTTGTGTGCGTACTTGTGTGTGTGTGAGTATGTGTTAAGATGTTTGATAGGAAGAGAAGGGCATCCAGAAAGCAAAAGATCAAGTTCAATACACCGGTGTGTAGACCGTGTGGAGGGGCCAACACCATACTGATTAGCGCTTTCTTGTTTGGTTTTACTTTTCTTTGAGAAGCGAAGGAATAAAAGTGGCAGTGAATACTGTCTCACCTATCTCTAGTAACTCCCTTTGGTATGTCAAAAGGTAATGTCCGAATTTTGTATATAATCAAATATGATAAACGCATATGTTTTAGTATCAATAGAACTTTTCCGCTTGAATATGGCTTTAACTAAAGTATTGTTAGATATATTTTTAGTACCGTGGTCTTTACAATACCATGATAATTCTTCATATGATTGTATTTGAATACTTACAGATTAATATTTGTCTCATAGGCCTGATGTTTTGCTCTACATTCTTCAGTAGCAGTGTCAAGGTGGGCGATCAAATTCACAATAACTGGAAATATGGTTCAGTATATACTGTGGGTCGAGTTTCATAAAAGGTATATAGTCTCTTCAATATTGATTTTAACAATTTTCATTATTTATCCATGACAGAATATCTTATATTATTTATCTATTTTTTTTTTTTAATTTTGAAATATAAGATATTTATGCAGATGCTTATTTCTTTAGAAATGAATACCAAGCTAAATTAAATCTAGGTATGCATTAAAAAGAAAGTGAAAGTGACATTGAATTATATAAAAAAGTACGAAGTTGCAAGGCAAAAGCACATGCGACCTCCACCCCTCACCCCAATTGAATCCCAGCTCACCCAATCCACGGATCATTGGTCTCACATTCTGCATGATTTCCTTGTTGATTGATTAACGGCGATAAGGACAGTGATGAAGCGTTTCGATGAACAGAGTCATTTAGGGCCAAGATACCATCGTAATTCATAGTATCATGACACTTACTGGTTATCGAATAGGTGGCAACAAGGTCCCTACGGCTGCCGGGCGGGTTGATTTCTCTTCACTGGAGTGAATCACAAGCGCAAATAATTGATTAAAAGCAAAATTGGAACTTATAACCCCAACAGGACTCATGGTGTCTTGTAGTGTTAATAGATAGGGCCTTTTACAGATATAGAATTAGGGTTGCCAGAAGTTAAGGGTATTTTTTTGGTAGTTTCTTCAGGCAAATATTTGAAGGCAAGATTAAATTGGATCTTGGCGTTCATGCTTTTTTTCCCTACAGATTTTCAAAATATTTTCTCGAGATTTACCAGTTATTGCCCAAATAGGTTAAATAAGATACCAATTTGCTTTCCGATTAGTGTTTTCTCGATAATTTTTATATCTCAATAAATTTTTCTAACTTTAAAAAAGGTAATTTTCTTTTCAGCTGAAGCTCAAAACATTTTGCTTTTTATTTGTCGCTTCTATATCAAAATTTTACGTCACGTTTCATCTTTCTTTTAGATTTCAATAAATTGGAAAGAGAGAGACGTAAACTGGATTACACTAGTAAAGTAAATGGGTATTTAAATTCTTAATGAAACTTGAAACAGATTATTCTTTGCCTATCAATTTTCAAATTAAAGCTTTATATCCCTCTTAATCATAATATGTAGTTCTTGAATAGCCTATCCTACGTTACAAAGTCTGTATAGTTTCCTTCGGCACATTAGTTTATTTGGAAACACAAAATGTATGCATGTGTGAATAATAATTCAAAATGTAATAAAGTATAACCATAAGATTAGAATATATATATATATATATATATATATATATATATATATATATGTATATATATTTATATATATATATAGATATATATATATATATATATATATATATATATATATATATATATATATATATATATATATATACACAATTGGTGTTGATATGCTTTGTTCTATTTTCAATTCATATTTATCTAATCTAGCACTATGCAGTATATATACTGTATATTTATCTTGTAATTTTTATAATTCGTTAAAGACTGTAAATTGAGTGGTCTCTGTTTTGAAATTTAGATTTGGTTTAACAAGTTTCTATTTGTATAGTCACCAGGGAGATATACAGGGGAGGTAAGGATTTTAATGGATTTTTCTTTTTAGGAATAACATACGCGTCACACCTACGTCACGGAGATCCATTTTCCGGATGCCTACTCGGCTCTCGCCAACTTATGCTTGAAAGCCAAGAGTAAGCTCATTAATGAAACACACTTGGCATCGCAGTGTAGTGTCATAAATTAGCGGACTGTATCAAAGAAGCTGTGCCAAAATGTCACATTGATCCCGTTGTTTGTATAGAAGATATTTGCGAAAAACAGTATAACACGGGGTCTGAAATGCATAGTAGGCAACACTTTCTTTGAAATCGAAAATTTAAATTTGGGAAAATTTAGTTCGTTCATGGTAGCTGGTGAAAAATTATATTTACCTCCACCCACGAATTTGGAAGAAGGGTATGTTTTCGCTCCTGTTTGTGTTTGTTTGTTTGTTTGTGTGTGTGTATTTGTTTGTGAACAGCTTCCTGGCTACAATTTTAATCGTAGAGTAATGAAACTTGCAGCAGTTAACTGTTATGTAAAAAGCTGGAAGTGATTAAGTTTTGGAAGGTCAAGGTCACGGTCAAGCAAAATGTCCAATTCACGTAATCAGCCATAAGTTTGGACATTGTTGTCACAGAGACTTCAAACTTGGGTCATATTGGAGTGTATGAAAATCCACGCCAATTGATACATGTTAAGGTCAAAGGTCAAGGTCAAGGTCGAGAAATAAGCTGCTGAGGTGGAGGTCTGCGCTCTACTGAATGCCTCTCTAGTTTATGAATGTTTTATTCATTTATATTTTTAAATGAAACGCATTTAAAGGATCATTCTTGAAACCAAAAGTAATATCGCAGTTTTTTTCTTTATTAAAATGTCTGTTTCAGTTACACCCTTTTGGATTTATGGACGTATTGGCAAAAACAAGTACAGTTCAAATTATATAGTTTTTAAAGTAACCACGAAATAGCGTTAGAGACACGGGAGTTTTAATGGAAGGACTAATATAGTAATAGAAGAAAAGTTAAAAGTTTAAGTATCAAATACCGTTAATATTATGTTTGTTTTATATTTATGACTTTGTTTATTTTATTTTTCTATCCACCACTCTTCTGATAATTCTCTAATTTTCCGTGGATACTTTTTCTATTGTCCTAGTATCGTTGCTTGTTCAATTCTTGCTAAATCATATTGTATTTGTTTTTATGATAAAAGAACAAGTTCTCGCTAATCGTTACCCATCGCCTTCCAAGTTTGTTTTATATATTTATTACAGATCGACACTTTGACTTTTTGTTCTAAGTTTGAGAAGAAGGTTTAAGATATGTAATTTATTTTTTTTTATGTAGCCAAAGCATGACTCAACACACATTTGCATTCAGACACGAAACAACTTTCTTATATATTTAGTTAATCTCGCATATCAATCAGGTAATTATAGGTGGACTGGTTTAATAGAAGTTCGCGTTGATCTTGAGCTAACTTTTGAATTTTAGTATGAGAGAGAGAGAGAGAGAGAGAGAGAGAGAGAGAGAGAGAGAGAGAGAGAGAGAGAGAGAGAGAGATCATAATTTGTTGAGAATTAAGAGTGGTTATTAATCTTTCGTACCTTAAGAATTCGATTAAAATGCAGTCTTTCCGTTTACAATCAAAACGTTTTTAATTCGAGAGTAATATTTACACACATCATTATGTATGTATTTATTTTTTGAAAAAAAAAGAAATATATTCTTTTTCTTTAGCATAAGCAAAGATTCTAAAAAAAGAACCAATTATAAGTAAACGGTAAGTAATTGATTTACTCCTTTTTTGTGTATGAATAACGAAAATAAGACATCTTTTTTATAATTTCTTGGGATGGTTTTGCAATTTTCCTATATTCTTTACAGATTCTCCTCTGTCCTCGTACACCTGACAACACTATTACCAAACAATTCTTCCTCGCTCAAGGAGTTAACTACTGCACTGTAATTGTTCTGTGGGTACTCTCCTCTTGGTAAGGGTAGAAGAGACGCTTTAGCTATGGTAAGCAGCTCTTCTAGGAGGACACTCCAAAATCAAACTTTTGTTCCCTAGTCTAGGGTAGCGCCATAGCCTCTGTACCATGGCCTTCCACTGTCTTGGGTTAGAGTTCTCTTGCTTCAGAGTGCACGTGGGCACGCCCAACTGACCTGTTTCTCTTTCTATTGTTTTGTTAGGGTTTTTATAGTTTATATAGGAAATATTTATTTTAATATTGTTCTTAAAATATTTTATTTTTCCTTGTTTCCTTTCCTCACTGGGGTATTTTCCCTGTTGGTGCCCATGGGCTTATGGCATCCTGCTTTTCCAACTAGGGTTGTAGCTTAGCAAGTAATAATGATAATAATAAGGGGCTAATGACGCCAATACACCTGACGCTAAGTAATTTTAGCAGCAATGAAGGGTTAGTGCAATGTTACTTCGGCTGGTAATTACACCCCCTTTTTTTGCCTCTTCTCTCACGTCCGCCCATCTTCCTCTCTCCCATATAGCTGCACTACATCTTATTTACCATTTATCCCTCAAGTTTCTTACAGGGACATAGGTTAGCTAATAATAATAATAATAATAATACCGTTTGGTAATGTAGGCCGAATTCCGTGAGACCATGACTGGCAGGCAAAGATTTTATTAAAACCAAAATATACACTGAGAGGTAAAACATGTGGTGAATAATGAAAATAAATGTGCTTTTTTTTTTTTTTTTTTTTGGTGATAGGGGAATTTATTGGTTTTAAATTGGGTTCATCCATCATTACTTTTCCTATAAATATAAAACTAATTTTCGCCCCTTATTAAATGAATACCTAGATCTATGATGTTTTTCATTTCATTTAAAAGATTGATTTACGCTTTTGCAGTTTCATGTTTTAATAATTCTTTATTTTTTGGTTACTTGGGATACTTTGCTTTTTAACCTTTCTTTAATGAGTATGTTCATTTACTGAAAAACAAACTGCATCTTACATCTCTATCTCCTTTGTTCTACGAAGCACAGAGCGTGTTTTCCTAACATCCAAAAAAAGAGGGAATAAATGAAAAGGACAGGAGAAGAATGGGTTGCTTTGAACCCCAGCATAACCTTCTTGTTTTCTAATATTGTAAAATAGTCACAACACGAGTACAATAGTTTTAGAAAGTTATTGATACGCCACAATGGGCGGATTTTATTTTCTAGCCTTTGATATATCTGGATGTCGTGCATGTGCTCAGCGCATTCCGACAATATTGCAAGACTTTTGTATAATGGAAATATAGGTTGCATGGCCAAGCACATCCTCATTCTTCTAGGCTTCTGGTAATGGCGACGACCCATTGTGGAATGCTTTCGGCAGGAACCTGTGGACTAAAAGCGTCTCTGGGTTTTGTCAAAAAGGTTTGTGGGACAACGTCCCGTGTTTTATGTCCGACAACTTTTATTTAATTTATTTTTTCCTTTAGTCTGAACGCCTGTACGTAGTCCTGCTCCTATCAGCTTCTTTTGAAATTTCCTTTCAATTTAACTTTTGGCTGACTGGTGACGACGTCGTTACAAGAGGCCGGACCATGTTGACACCCATTAGTCGAATGTGCAACACCACTATTACTCTATCAGGCAGTTCATGTAGGTGGGACCCATAACATAAAAACATAAAATACCACCAAGAAACTTTTCCAGTCAGTGCTTGTAGTACAAGTTGCAGAAGGAATTGTGCAAGCTGAAGCAGAGAGCGAACCCTGATCCCAAAATATGCAAGAGAATATAACGTATTGACCCGCAAGACAATGCCGAGCAAGGCAGTTAGGTCATCCTACGTCTGTGGCAGGTCATCGCTTGCTGAGTGGTGTCTTGCAGGAACCAAATAAGAAGGTTAAAAGTCAGATTTTTGTTGGGTATTCTTCTCATTGTTTCGAGGATTTTCTCTTTCATGTTTCGAAGGGAAGACGAGACTGCAAAAGCTCTGGAATCACTTGAGAACTATTTTATAGATTCCTTTTATTATCCTTTTCTTGTTTTTATCGTGTCTTGCTTTATTTCCCACTATTTCTCCTTTTCCAGTTCTGATCATTCTGCCAAACCTTTCTTAGGACTGGAAGGAGTGGGCTTTCCCCCCAAGGAAATTGATATTCCCTTTTTTCTTCATGCATTCGCCTAACTCTACTACTCTTCATGTTTATCTTTAAGATTTTGCAAATGGAATGATAACATCTTTGGGGTTACAAGATAACAAAAATCCTAATTGCAACCTTTAAAAGGAATTGCAGCGGCAGAGCGGTGAATTGAAGCTGACATTCGCATCGGCAATTAGATGGGAATGGATGTGGTAATGACATCAAACACGCAATTTTCTGGAGATCAAATTCTGATGAAAACATAAGTAAGCGAGTAAGAGCTCTTTAATGTGCGTTCTAAGTAGTACTTTGTAATCATCATTTGCTCTGTAGTTGCTCAGTCATGTTCGGTAATCAGTAGGAAGAGAAGTGGCAATTCCTTTCTGAGTAGTAATTGTTTTTTGGCGACCATTGAACCTACAATTGAATGTTTTTTTCTTCTTTTTCTTTTTTTAGTTAAGAAGCTATGTAGCTTATTTTCTTAATTCGTAATTAACTATTCTTATATTTTTGTCTGTCGTTGAATTTGGTCACTTCCTATTTTGGTGTATGAATAGATGTTGCATAAAGGTTTTATTTTGGATATAATTTAAATGCATTTCATGGCATTTAATACATTTCATGTCCTTGCTTTTCTTAAGAAATCCCGGAGATGACGATGCGCTTTGACCTTACGATAGCTAGCTTTTAGCCTTAAAGAGTTTCCATTTCATTCGGAATCTTTCACTGCAATGAGAGTCTTTTTGGAGAAGTCTTTAAAGCTGCAAAAAGGTAAATGAACGAGTGTTAAAAGAAAGTTCTGGGAGGTGACCAATATTAGCTAAACATCTATAAGAATTGTTATTGCTAAATTATAGAAGTACCCAGTGTGAAAGGATATGAGAGGTAGTGTTAACCATCATAAATGTTTTATTTGTTAGGAGATACGTTTGGATTTAAAGCATAAAATAGTTTAAATTTTATAACCATTTCAATAAAAATCTGGAATTCACAAGAAGGACGTGGGTGTATTAAAATTAGGAAGAAATATGGTGTCACAGAATGTGACAAGGAATTTCAATGTTTCACGTCCCACCTGGCAAACGAATATCCTGCTTTGCGGCATCAATTTAGATTTGGAAATATAAAATTAGAGAAAGTATTTGGTCAGAGTTTTTCTATTTCTTTCTTGTGTAGCTAAGTTGGATTGCCTTTGTAAAAGATATTTTCACCTCATGACCTGAGTCTTATGTAAGCTATGCTATGCCCGCCTAAATCTACTGTGCATAGAATTGAAAACAAATAATTAATGGACATTAGAGTGAAGCAAATGCATTTCTTGGTCATGAATTAGTTTTGATGAACTTGTGAAGATCAAGAAACTGTTGTCTAGGATTTAGTTACTTGGGACGAGGAAACTTGTTTTGTCATTAATTTATCCAAAAAGAATTTAGTAAACTGAAAAAAAAAAAATTATAGGTGAAGAATATCTTAGGTATAATAGAACATGATACTTTTGTGTGTGTGTGTGTGTGTGTGTGTGTGTGTGTTTTGGATTGAACATGTGATCTGCCGCTGATGTTTGGTCTTTTGTTCTAGTTTGTTTACATTAACTTTTGAAACATTCATACAATACGGAAGTAATCCATAAGTAAACTGTATATGTATATGTATATATACATTTGTATTATGTATGTATATAATATGTATGTATAATGCTATTTTGTAAATATAAATTTAAGAATATATATAAAGAGTGTACTCAAGGCGGCGTCAAAAATAACGTATAAGTATTTAGATAAACAAGCAAACTCACGCACGCGTGCGAGCGCGTGCGCGCGCGCACACGCACACACACACACACACACACACACACACACACATACTCACACAGATTCAACTGTTCCCACACCCGTTTCTTTAATACAACCTCCTGGTTCTGCAACTTGTGGGAAAGTGTGGTTTCTGAGTGTACAAGGGTATGACTACTCCCTCTCTCCCCTGAGTGACATATATATACTGTATATATATATATATATATATATATATATAGAGAGAGAGAGAGAGAGAGAGAGAGAGAGAGAGAGAGAGAGAGAGAGACTTCGTCTTTTATATTGGGGAAATTTATTCTTAGACGTGTTCATAGAATTTAGCTCCATAGTGATCATCAGAGTTGGTATTTTTATCTCGGGAATAGTTTTACTATTCCTCTGGTACTGTTTCATTATTATTATTATTATTATTATTATTATTATTATTATTACTATTATTATTACTATTATTATTATTATTACTTCCTAAGCTACAATCCAAGTTGGAAAAGCAGGATGCTATAGTCCCAAGGGCTCCAACAGGTAAAATAGCACAGTGAGGAAAGGAAACAAGGAAAAATGTAATATTTTAAGAACAGTAATATTAAAATAGATATTTCTTATATAAACTATGTAAACTTGAATAGAAATTAGATAGAATAGTATGCCCGAGTGTACCCTCAAGCAAGAAAACTGTAACTCAAGCCAGTGGGAGACCATGGTACAGAGGGCTATGTAACTACCCAAGAATAGAGAACTATTGTTTGATTTTGGAGTGTCCTTTTCCTAGAAGAGCTGCTTACCTTAGCTAAAGAGTCTTTTCTACCCTTACTGAGATGAAAGTAGCCACTGAGCAATTGCGGTGCAGTAGTTAACCCCTTGGATGAAGAAGAATTCTTTGGTAATCTCAGTGTTGTCGGGTGTATGAGGACAGAGGAAAGTCTGTAAAGAATAGGGCAGACTATTCGGGTTGTATGTGTAGGCAAAGGGAACATGAACCGTAACCAGAGAGAAGGATCCAATGTAGTACTGTCTGGCAAGTTAAAGGACCCCATAACTCTCTAGCGGTAGTATCTCAACGGGCAACTGGTGCCTTGGCCAACTTACTACCTAATGCCTGCGTTAGCTTATATGCAGCCTCCCCCCCCCCCAAGACACACACATACTCACGAATATCTCTTGTGTAGATACAATTTGTTAGAAGCATTAACGTAATAACATTTTGGACCAGATGTAAATCGAATTACTCACGGGTACCGAAATGGAATTGATTATCCTTAGAAAATTATTCTTTGTCAAATTAAAGCCTACTGTAGTGGATCCCAATAAGCATTTTTGATCAATTGGTTGCCAGGGTACGATAAAGGAGTTTTCAGACTTTCATACTTATGTTTAAGGGTTATATTTTCAAAATTTATATTTTCTGCTAGATAAGGTTTTATTCTACTGTCTTGGAGAATTAGTTTTGCGAATTCAACTTTGTCTTCTAAGAAGATACTAAGCCTGGATCATACTTTAATAAATAGGTATAGTAGCTAAATTAGTATAAGGAATCAGTCACTCACTACTAACCCATTAGAGTATTTATTAAACCCATCAGCCATAATCCTGCAAGTTATTAGACATTCGATCCAACTCCTATTTGAGTTGTCATAAAATGTACTGCAGTATTTAAGTAGTGATTTTGCCTTGGGCATGATTGCTTGCGTGCAATAATATTAGCATCATGTCATTTCTTAATAGACTCCAGTAAGCTTAGGGTTGAGGATGGCTATGAAACCTACGTGCAATCACTTCATGTATCTAATCACATTAGTCATGAACCTACAAGAAAAGTTTATGTGTCCAGTTAGAAAAATCCGCTGTTCGCCATGTTTTACCGATTTGTTTCAAACAAGAATTTTGATACACATGACCTAATTATCTTATAAATAATGTACCGTATTTATATGTATTTCGTGTGTGTATTGAGGGTACACTCTGACATGCTATTCTATATTTTTTCTATTCCTTTTGCTTTTGTTGTTGTTGAAGGTTTTATAGTTTATATATGAAAGGTCTAATTTAGTGTTGTTGCTGCCCTTAAAGTATGTTATTTTGATAATTACTTCTCTTGTATTCTATTTATATCATTATTACCTTTCGTCACTGGGATATTTTTCCCTATTGGAGCCCATGGGCTCATAGCATCCTGCTTTTCCAACTAGGGTTGTAGCTTGGCATGTAATAATAATAATAATAATAATAATAATAATAATAATAATAATAATAATAATTTGACGTCACCCACTCTCGGCTAGGCCACCCAGATAACTCCCATCACTCCGTCAAATGAACATTAGGCGCTTGGTAATCATATCACAGTCGGCATCTTGTTTCGTACATCGAATTAGAGCCTGATAATTGCTCGGCGCCATCATCAGAAACAATTGTGCCTTTCCCCATGTTTGCGGGAATTACATTAGCATACAACATGTATTTCGTAATAAGATCTTCGTCAACATTGCGAGCATAATCTCATCCCCGGAATTGCAAGTTGCAACACGTTATTCCATTTTCATTTACGAGATTAATGTCAAATTGACCATTTTTTCTCTCGTGTTACCGGATTCGTGTTGCGAATAATCAACTCTCCTGTTTTGAAGATAGGTTCATTCCACGTAGCTAAAGAAAAACACGACAGATTGGAATTAGCCTTAGGCTGGGGTGCTTTCAGAGTGTGGCTGCGGCCAGTCATCAGTGCTGTTGGAACACATTCCGAAATGGTACATTTGCGGCAATTGCCATGTCGCCGGTTTCGATATGTCAGCTGTAAACATCCAAGGAAAGTTTCCAGAAGCACTTTGACTTGTTCAATATGTATAAATTAGCATAATCAGCGTAATAATGACTTTAAAATTAGTTTACGTCTTCTCTTTGCAGCTTTAATAATTTTTCTCTTCATATATTTTACTATATTTTGTTTTGCAGTTTGATTTGTTGGTTTTTTACACAACTTTGTTCATAATTTAGGTGATCGCGAATTAATTATTTTTAAAGGTGATATTAATTTTTAATGTTTATAACACTATTGTTGTATTCTAGGATTTATTGAAGGATCAGAGTTATTATTAGAGAAAATTGGTACGGGTGTATGTTGTACATTTTTCATTCCTATTTTACCCTGAGGGAACTTTGTGTATATATGTGTATAAATTAAACACACACACACACACTATATATATATATATATATATATATATATATATATATATATATATATATATATATATATATATATACACGCACACGCACACACACACACCATACGCCTTTAAATACTTTGAATAACGTTAGCCCTGGAAAACAACATAATTCCAGTTTTTCAGTAAGTCTTTACGAGTGAAGTCGCCAATCTTCTACACTCTTTTGAGGGGTTGGGTTGGGGCCCAGAAAATGCTGGTAACCACTTTCCGCTGGGTGAATTAGTGGTAGGTAGGCTGGGAATAGTTCATAACTTGCTAGATGTTGTACCATAAAGCCTTGTGCACACATTAGCTAATTGCACCTAAAATGGTGGGTAGTGGGCCTCACAACCACCCATGTATACATATATATATATATATATATATATATATATATATATATATATATATTGTATATATATTATATATATGTTTGTATGTATCTTAAGTGTGTGTTTCATTTTTCTAGTGTGTGCGCTGGAGGATGTTGTTACATCAACGGTACATCTCTAAAGCCATGGTGCTAGCAAACTCATACCCTAAGATTTCTTAAAGCTACACTCCCTTTGACGCTACCATCTTCTCTCAAAACTAAGATATATATATGTTTATATATGTATATGTATAAATGTATATATATATATATATATATACACATATATATATACAATAATAATAATAATAATAAAAAAATGGTAGTTCTGTAATTCTCAGACGAGGGGAAACGCAGTTTAATGAGGAACTGTAGTGCAAGCACAAATTGAAACATCATCTTCATCCAATCACCTTTATTTCAACGTTTCGGACAATTTGTCCATCATCAGGTTCTGTAAAGTTAAAAACATACATTGATACAAACAATAAAAAACATTGGTAAAATACATGAGAAAAATAAGATAATTTAAAATTATAAATAATACTTAAAACACTTTTCTGCTGAAAGCAGAGTTATCTAGGTTTAGTTTTGGTTGAATTTTTTCTATGTAAAATGTTTCTAATAATCTCAGCTCGGTCTCAAATCGAGCTTTACATATAATGCTAAAATCAAGATGATTAAAATTGGTGTTACACACTCCGTGGCAATGATCTCTTATAGAGGAATGAGAAGGCTTACCCAGCGGTAGAAGGGTCCTTGAACTAATGCCTCTATGTTCAAAGGTTCTGGTAGACAACAGTTTTGTCGAACTACCTACATATTCCGAACTACACTTCGGACACACAAATTTTTATACAACCATAGAACATAGTTCGCTAGATAACGACTCCGTGGACTTGAGCAAATTGCCTATCTTAAAATTATTGAAAAATACCATTCTAATATTTATATTTTTGAAGTAGGTTTTCGTTATGTGCTTAATTTTCCTTTCTATTATAGTATTAATTTTGTTCGATATGTAAGGAAATCGAAAATATATAACGTCTTTTACTTCACAAATTTGGGTATCAACATCATTGATTTTGTTAAGAAAAATTTGTACTTTTTTTGTAAAATAAATTATCCTGGTAACCATTGTTGTTGAAGAATTCCTTTAAAAATGTAATTTCTTTATGAAAGTTAAAATAATTTGATGAAAGTTTATATGCTCTATTAATGAGAGTATTAATACTGTTCATTTTGTATCTTAAATTACACTCACTTAAAAAATTTAAACCAAGACCAGTAAAAGTGGGCTTTCTATAAACTTCCATATGTATTTTAAGGTCAGAAGTTTTAGTGACTAATACGTCCAAAAAGGGCATTTTACCTTCGTTTTCTTCTTCCATGGTGAACTTGATATTACTGTGTTGAGAATTTAAATAATTAAAAAACTTGATTGCGTCATTTTTTTGCTTAAAAATAATAAATGTGTCATCCACATACCTTCTATACAACACAGGCTTAAAACTTAAAGGACAATTTTCCAACCATTCAGTCTCGTGAAAACATAAGAAAATATTGGCCAAAGTTGCCGAAATAGGATTCCCCATAGCTAGTCCATCTTTTTGTTTGTAATACTGTTTGTTAAAAATAAAAAATGAATCTTGAACAATAATGTTTAATATATCAATAAATTTAGATTTACTCAGGTTTCTAAAGTTGTTATTATCCATGTACATTTTATTTGCTACGATTTCAATAACTTCTTTTGTGGGGATATTTGTATATAATCTTTCGATGTCAAAGCTTGCCATATAATAATTATTTTTTAGTCTAAAATTTTTTATAGTATCAAAAAATGCATATGAATTTTCCAAGGTATATTCATTCTTTGCCCATTCTTCTATATTAGGAATCATAAATTTTGCTAAACTAAAGTTTGGTGTATTGATTGACGATAGCACTGGTCTTAAAGGAATATTCTCTTTATGTATTTTTGGCAAACCATATAAGATACCAGGATTGTGACCCGAAGCATACGAATGTTTATACTCTTCATCTGTTATATGTTTACCTTTTTTAAGATAACTTAGTAGTCTGTTAACCTTGTCTTCTAGGAGAAGAGTATTTTTGAAAGGGTCTTTTTTACTTTTTTCAAATTGCAATGGATTGTTAAGAATATTCATCATTTTCTCTACATAATCACTTTTATTCATGATGGTAATACCTTTCCCTTTGTCTGGTTTAGAAAATATAATGTCTTTGTTTTCACTTAGATTTCTTAGTATTTTTATGTCATTTTGATCAAACAATGGTACCTGGATTTCTTTCTTGTATTCTTCTAATATATTACTGAATAGGTCTTGCATTTCTTTATAGACAGCTTCTTTATCAGAACAGTTGTCGTTGTTTAGTCTGTTTACTTTATTTGCAAATATTTCCATACTTACTTTCATTTTAATATGATCAAGTTTTGGTTTGAGGCAATGGTCAAGTCCAAAGGATAATAAGTATTTTTCTCTTTTTTTTAGTTGGTAGTTAGAGAGGTTGTACACGACTTTATTGCCATTACAAGATGGTGGTTTATAGAAACCGCCTAGTTTAAAAAGTTTTTTAAACTAGGTGATTATGTAGAGAAAATGATGAATATTCTTAACAATCCATTGCAATTTGAAAAAAGTAAAAAAGACCCTTTCAAAAATACTCTTCTCCTAGAAGACAAGGTTAACAGACTACTAAGTTATCTTAAAAAAGGTAAACATATAACAGATGAAGAGTATAAACATTCGTATGCTTCGGGTCACAATCCTGGTATCTTATATGGTTTGCCAAAAATACATAAAGAGAATATTCCTTTAAGACCAGTGCTATCGTCAATCAATACACCAAACTTTAGTTTAGCAAAATTTATGATTCCTAATATAGAAGAATGGGCAAAGAATGAATATACCTTGGAAAATTCATATGCATTTTTTGATACTATAAAAAATTTTAGACTAAAAAATAATTATTATATGGCAAGCTTTGACATCGAAAGATTATATACAAATATCCCCACAAAAGAAGTTATTGAAATCGTAGCAAATAAAATGTACATGGATAATAACAACTTTAGAAACCTGAGTAAATCTAAATTTATTGATATATTAAACATTATTGTTCAAGATTCATTTTTTATTTTTAACAAACAGTATTACAAACAAAAAGATGGACTAGCTATGGGGAATCCTATTTCGGCAACTTTGGCCAATATTTTCTTATGTTTTCACGAGACTGAATGGTTGGAAAATTGTCCTTTAAGTTTTAAGCCTGTGTTGTATAGAAGGTATGTGGATGACACATTTATTATTTTTAAGCAAAAAAATGACGCAATCAAGTTTTTTAATTATTTAAATTCTCAACACAGTAATATCAAGTTCACCATGGAAGAAGAAAACGAAGGTAAAATGCCCTTTTTGGACGTATTAGTCACTAAAACTTCTGACCTTAAAATACATATGGAAGTTTATAGAAAGCCCACTTTTACTGGTCTTGGTTTAAATTTTTTAAGTGAGTGTAATTTAAGATACAAAATGAACAGTATTAATACTCTCATTAATAGAGCATATAAACTTTCATCAAATTATTTTAACTTTCATAAAGAAATTACATTTTTAAAGGAATTCTTCAACAACAATGGTTACCAGGATAATTTATTTTACAAAAAAAGTACAAATTTTTCTTAACAAAATCAATGATGTTGATACCCAAATTTGTGAAGTAAAAGACATTATATATTTTCGATTTCCTTACATATCGAACAAAATTAATACTATAATAGAAAGGAAAATTAAGCACATAACGAAAACCTACTTCAAAAATATAAATATTAGAATGGTATTTTTCAATAATTTTAAGATAGGCAATTTGCTCAAGTCCAAGGAGTCGTTATCTAGCGAACTATGTTCTATGGTTGTATATAAATTTGTGTGTCCGAAGTGTAGTTCGGAATATGTAGGTAGTTCGACAAAACTGTTGTCTACCAGAACCTTTGAACATAGAGGCATTAGTTCAAGGACCCTTCTACCGCTGGGTAAGCCTTCTCATTCCTCTATAAGAGATCATTGCCACGGAGTGTGTAACACCAATTTTAATCATCTTGATTTTAGCATTATATGTAAAGCTCGATTTGAGACCGAGCTGAGATTATTAGAAACATTTTACATAGAAAAAATTCAACCAAAACTAAACCTAGATAACTCTGCTTTCAGCAGAAAAGTGTTTTAAGTATTATTTATAATTTTAAATTATCTTATTTTTCTCATGTATTTTACCAATGTTTTTTATTGTTTGTATCAATGTATGTTTTTAACTTTACAGAACCTGATGATGGACAAATTGTCCGAAACGTTGAAATAAAGGTGATTGGATGAAGATGATGTTTCAATTTTTGCTTGCACTACAGTTCCTCATTAAACTAATAATAATAATAATAATCTTTATTTCAGCAAAAGCCATATACAGAGTTACAATAGGGGTACAGTGATGTTACACTCATCATGATATCAGTAAAAAAAAAAAAAGATGAGATATGCAATAATATCAGTGATACAGTACAAACATCAATTAGCAGGTTGACCATAGAGTTCTAAGGTCTGGGTAATAAAATCACAATAACATTAACGTTTGATAATGCTGATAACATTATCAGCAAACAAAAAGAGAGAGAGAAAAAAAAAGAATGGCGATGATAATGATAATTATGTTGGAACAAAAATTGCTTGGATAATGATAGTACTCAGGAAAAAAAAAAGTTAGTCACAGTGCAGGTGGTGTGAAGGAAATACAGGACTTCCAGACAGCAAAGATGTAATATAATAGCTCACGTTATATCTAAGTTATTTAGTGATGAAGATTTTGCATAGCCACATCAACAAAAATTATTAAATACAATTCATTGCACTGACGCTTCCCTACTCAAGGTTTCCCACATTTTGAATTTTCTTCTAGATGCACTTTATAACACATTTTGAATTAGGTGATTTTCACTAGATCGTAGGCGGGAGCAAGACTTACTATAGAGCGTCGAATGATGGTTTTTAGGTTATCCAGTCTATTTTCAACAAACATCGCTGAAGCTGAATGGTGCCTCGGGGTATTAGTGAGGCGTCTTAGGATATCATTGTGAATGACTGTGATACGTCTCATCGATTCACGCGTATAGTTTGCCCATAGCAAACAGCCGTACACGTTATAGCAGTAGGTTTGAAACAGGAGTTTTTTCATATCTTGGCGACAGAAGGCAAATCTTCTCGTTACCATGTTCCCTAGACAACACAGTTTATGTCTCCTGTTTTCAATGCCAGATGTGTCCTTTAAATCTTTCGTAATGATATGACCTAGGTAAAGAAAATCATTGACAAATGCTAGCTGATGGTTTTGGAGGAAAATATGTGGGTCTTCTACGAATTGGAGCGCTCTAGGAAGGACAGACATGCACTGTGTCTTCGATTCATTATAGATATGTCATGTTCATTAGCTTATGCGTTGCAGGTGTCGATAAGACGTTGTAGGCCTTGGGCAGAGGGGGAGATGAGGACCATATCGTCAGCGTAGCAAAGGTTATTTATGGTAAAGTCATTGACCGTACAACCAATGGGAAGTGGATTCAGTCTGATATTCAAATCATCTCTGTAAACATTAAATAAATTTGGTGAGAGGATGCCTCCTTGCCTGAGACCGTTAGATAAACCAAATGAATGGGATACGACATTGCCCCATTTGACACAGAACTGTCGTGTTGAGAACCAACAGTATAATAGGCCGATGAGATATAGAGGATTTCCCCTTTTGCGTAGTTTTTAAAAGAGTTTCAGATAGTTTACTCAGTCAAAACATAAGTAGACAGGTGAGGCCGAGGATATATAGAAGTTCAATATCTCCTTTAAAATATATATACAGGTGCCAGTCGAGTGGTTAGTCTTAAAACCAAATTGATTGTCTGCGGTGTGGAGAATGGGTGCAAGGCGACGGATGGGGCGGTAGTTTCCTGGGTCACTCGCATCCTTCAGTTTGTTTTTTATGAGAGGTATTAAGTGGACAAGTAGAAGGGTTTCGGGGAGATATTGGTGTAATATACAGGCATTAAATAGTGCAGAAAATAGGATATAAATTATAGGGTGGCAGAATTTGAAAGCCTCGGCAGGAAGGCCATCGCAGCCGGGTGCCTTGTTACTAGGTAATTTCTTGATAGCCTCGCACACGTCACTCGGGGAGATACGGTCATTATATTGAAAATCCATATTGACATTGATGAGAGTATCCACTTCACTCCGGGTATCTTGGTCATTTATACAATTTAGGATGGTGCTAAAGTGACTCCCCCACATTCTTGCAATGGATTCTTCGCCAACTGCATCCCCTACTCTTTGGGATAATTTGTTTGACTTTGGGTTTAGTGAATTAATATCTTTCCAAAGACGGGGGAAGTCATGGGTGGTCAATTTTCTGGACAATGCATCGGTTCGTAGCTGAATTTTGTTGCTATGCCAGTGACGAAGAGTAAGTTTGAACTATGCTCCTGATTGCCTCATCTGTAGAGCAAGGGGACCGTCTCTCTGGCCACCATCGTTCCTCCAAAGAAGGAACATTTCTCGAGAGTGTGCATAGAGGTCTTTGATTAAATCATTCCAACCAGGTATGTTTCGGTGGTTACCTCTAGAGAGTCTAAATGTGTCTCTGCCCGAGTTCCGTAAGGCATTTATTATATTTACGTAGAATTCCTTTAGTTTTATTTTATGCTGTTCGTTGCGGCACTCAGGATTATTGCAGAGCAGGGCTTCATTAGGTCGAGTTATCGAGCGGAGATTACTTTCAGATGAGCGTTTGAATGCAGCGGATTTTTTGAGGTTGGAGAAGTCCCATGTGATGGATGGTAGCCTCTCCCTTTGGATGGGTACCGCTGGGAGGGAGGGTGTATGAAATGTGACCTGCAGGGGTATCTGGTCGAATGCAGACG